>NC_041221.1:81734762-81776352 GCF_002837175.3 Physeter macrocephalus | reverse complement strand
TGCTCCGCAACGGGAGAGGCCACAACAGTGAGAGGCCCGTGTACCGCAAAAAAAAAAAAAAAAAAAAAAAAAAAAGAAAGAAATGACTTTTAGTTACTAGGATACCATGTAGTACTTTATGACTGTAATTAAATGGTGTGAAGAAGCTGATTGCCAAGTGATTTCACAGAGCTCTTGAACTCAGGGTTTATCCTAAACCCCAATGTCTAATAAAAGAATGAATATGCATATAAGAAACTTTGGGTCACTGGCATCCCCTACTTAGCATATCAGCCATTTTCATGCTTGATTTTCCTTAAAAATTTGTTTCCTCATGTCTTATGCCATTATTTTAATTACCAGGTATAGAGGATCTCAACTTCCAGGAATAAAGTAGAATATTTTAAAGTTGCCCTCAATTCATTTCTTGAAGCACCTGGAATTTGGAGTTATCTTTTTATATGAATAATTATGGTTATCTAACTATAAATTAGGTTACATGCGCTTACATGTGAGTTTATACTATATCTTATTCCCATAGGTGGATTACAAAAATACATATAGTAAGACAAAGTCAAAATTAGTAAGAAAATTAGAGAGGATTTGGATAAAGGGTGGAAAATAATAAAATGAAGCCTGGGATCAATCCACCACATGTACTTTATGTTGACAAGTCCCAAACACTTGCTATACATGGTCCTCAAAATTAGCTGAGCTATGGAGCAGCCAACTCAAAGGGGACCACATGATGAGCTACAAAATTCATGGTTTAACAGAAGCTCAATTCATCCTAGTCTGAGTCCAGAGGAAAATTATCTCATGGGTTCTCATAAAGGAAACACTGAATAATGTCGTGAACATTATCCTCAACAACATCCTTAAAGTAATCACAGTTTTTACCAAACCATTTCTTATAAACTCCCTCAACACTGGATGAAGAGTACAGTTCCAAACTAACCACTCTGTGGTGGGCCCCAAAGAATGGGGCCTGCCTTTGCTCGTCTGGTTCCAAGCACAGATTTCACACTCTTCAGAAAAGGGTATATAGGCTGCTCTTCTTTAGGCTAAATAAATGCTGCTCCTCCTATCAGTTTTGTGCAGCAGGAAGTTGGACATGGTATTCTTCCATAAGTCCTGAAACTGCAATATCCTAAGTTAGTATCCAGTTGTATGGAGTCAATGTTTCCACCAGTGAGCCAAGCTACCAGGAGGTGGGGTATCCTTTTAGGCCTCAAAACAGCCACAGGACCTCAAAGGGAGAGCTCTCAGTCAGGGCTAGATGAAAATAGATGTCAATGACTCCATTTCTAAGGATGAACAAACAGGGGAAAACGAAGAGATGAGGCTGGCTGGTGCGTGCATTTATAATGGAGAAGACAGTAAGAGAGAGGGGGCCCGGGTTTGATCCCTGGTCAGGGAACTAAATCCCACATGCATGCTGCAACTAGGAGTTCTCATGCCACAACTAAGGAGCCCACCTGCTGCAACTAAGACCCGGCACAACAAAATAAATGAATATTTTTTTTAAAGATGAATAAGGTAAACTACTTTAAATTCACTTTCCTAATTCCAATGGGAAAATGGATTAACATTATCCCTGTTCTTATGAAACTATGAGTGTGGGGTTTGGAGGAATGGGGGAAAAGATTGTATGGGGACAGATACTGCACGCAGACAGGGAAAGGAAGGAGGGGTTAAGTGATCCTTCACCCCAGTGACGTTTCTAGCTATTCCTTAGACTTTTCACTCTCACTGTTTCTGAGCAGAATAAGGATGCCACTTGGATAACCAACACAGGAAGTGGGAGGGCAGAGATGGTGTTTGGTAAGAATTGTGGCAAGTAAATAGTGTTCCTTCAGTTTCCTTTAACAGTCTAAGCAATAATATAGTTACACAGACAACAGCCTTAGGATGACTTAGGGCTATAGTTTTCATGTTTCGATTTTCTATTTGGTTCTTTGATCAGCCTGGTCCTTTTTACACAGTGATCTATTCTTTTCTTTCCTTCCTTCTCCCTTTCCTCCCTTCCTCCCTTCCTTCCTTTCATAGCTTTATTATATTTTAAACATTCTTTTTCACAGTCTTTTCTAAGTTATCACTCTATTATCTGAAGTTCCAGCAGTGCTAATTATACTGCTCACTATGTCTTCCGACTCTCACTCTTGATAGATCGTTTACTCACAAGATTTGTAATTTTTGATTTTGAGCACCTTGTCATAAGCCCTGAACTGTTGAGGTGTTGCTAATGCAGTGACTTTGTGTTCGCTTCTACCAAGCATTTTGGCTTAGCAACAGTCCAAATATTGTTTTTGCATTAATTTCTCAGTTTGGAATTTTCACACCATGTGAATATTGTAACCCTGAATTTCAAATCCATAGGCCAGAAACACATTTGTTTTTCTCAAAGGAGCTTTTTAAAAATTCAGAACCCAAGGGGCTTCCCTGGTGGCGCAGTGGTTAAGAATCTGCCTGCCAATGCAGGGGACACAGGATAGAGCCCTGGTCCGGGAAGTTCCCACACGCCAAGGAGCAACAAAGCCCACGCACCACAACTACTGAGCCCGTGTGCCACAACTACTGAAGCCCACACGCGTAGAGCCTGTGATCCGCAACAAAACAAGCCACCGCAATGAGAAGCCTGCGCACCACAACGAAGAGGAGTAGCCCCCGCTCGCCATAACTAGAGAAAGCCTGTGTGCAGCAACAAAGACCCAAGGCAGCCAAAAATTAATTAATTAATTAATTAATTAAAAGAAAATTCAGAACCCAAGACAAACTTCCTTATGTCTTTCCTGGCCTAATGGGTTTTTTGCGTTCTTATTTCATGGAGGCGGCAGCCTTCCAATGGCCAGGCTTCAAACAAGGATCTCAATTCCTTTAAGGGGCCCAAGGCTAACCCTCGCTCCTTCTGTTAATACCCCTCGGGCGTGGGACCAATATCCAAACTAAAATCATTCCCAAGTCTCTATGTCTTCAGTTTGCATGCTGTCTACCCTGACTTTAAGTTCCCTTGTTATTTCTGGCAGCTAGTGATTTTCCTTTATATCTGTAAATATCACCAATGTATTAAATTTTTTTATTATACTGATTTTATGTATTAAACATTTCTTGTTTGTAGCTAGAAGGTATCTAAATCGGTGCAGTCCTCCACACTGCCAGAATTGAAACTTGGGATAAGTGTTTTAGATCCAGAAGAGAAGATTTATGTGACCACTTTTGAACATCTTATTATCCAATGTCAGATCTCATTCATAAATCTTTCTGATTCATTGTGTTAAGCATTAAAATTACTTTCAACAGGAAGAAAAAGAAATTTTCACTTACACTCAAGTTTCAGGAGAAGAAAATGTACATGCAATCTGAACTATAGCTCAAAAGACCATGTAATAAGAAGTCATATTTAAATGTACAAAAAGGTCTTTGATAACTGCCACACCTATCTGTGCGACGGATGAATATATATATATATATATATATATATATATACACATATACATACATGTATATATAAAACATATTACGGTATATTTATAATAGAGGAGTGTTTTGTTTTTTTTTTAACATCTTTAATGGAGTATAAATGTTTTACAATGGTGTGTTATTTTCTGCTTTATAACTAGAGGAGTGGTTTTGAAATGGACTCATTTCTTGGAGGCTCCACAGACAGGCTTCAGTGACAGCAAGGGTGTGAACAAACAGGACTCCTGGGGGCTCTGGGTCCACAAATTCTACTTCAACCAGAGTATTTTGCTTTTATCTCACTTCCATTTGGCATGTTCAGTACTGCTACATTGAAGAAAGAGTTCTCTTCCAGAAAAATGTTAAACTACAACAGAATTTATGTTTACGAATGTGTGTATGAATATATTTATATTGGAAGCCATGGTATATATTCATGATCATATAAGCACATATCTTGGTTGTGCTGGGGAGAAGAGACTGAGTCCTGGGAAAATGAATGCAGTTCACTCAGTTAAGAAGAAAGACATGAAAATAATCAGGAAGTCACATATCTTTAAGGATATATTGAATTTATGTGAATTACTATAAACCTTGAAATTAATAGGATATTAACAAAAGCAGATTCCTAGGTCATGGCTATTCTAGTTCAGTTTGTGATGACTATGACCAGGGTGGAGCCTGGGAATATGTATATTCACAAAAGCCCCAGGTAATTTTTTTGATTTATTTTTTGTTTCTTGGGTTTTTTTTGGCCGCACTTGTGGGATCTTAGTTCCCCGACCAGGGATTGAAACTGTGTCCCTTGCAGTGGAAGTGCAGAGTCCTAACCACTGGACCACCAGGGAATTCCCTCCAACAAGGTTTTTTGAGGGTCTTGCTTAAGGAAATATCTGGTCAAAGTCAGTGGTCTACTGTGTCACCATATTTTTTTTTTACCTTCCTAATACTTCTAAGTAGTAGGAAGAACAGTAAATTCAATTTCTCTCTTTTAATTTCACCTTTTTATATTAAAGTAAAAAATTCCCTATTGAGTCCAGAGAAGTTATTTTAAGGGAGGAAGCATGTCAGTGTGCTACAAATTTGCCTGTATTTTGACACATCTGCCCAAACCAAGAAGCTCAGAGGTGAATTTTAATTCTGCATTTTAGTTGATACCCATAATTATAGAAAAATCTGTTTAATACACCATTATGTATGACAGTAAGACATGCACAAATGAATGCACTATATTGAGCCTCAAATTTTTCCCTATAAACAGATGAAAAAGGGAAGAATTATTGGTCAGGACCATTAACCACTTGCACATTTTGTTGGAGGCCCCAACGGTTAATTATGACCTTGCTGGTGGAACTAAAAGTATAATTAATCATTTAAGCCATTGTTAATTCTAAAGATTACAGCTTCAGAGAGAGAGGCCTGACAAAGCTAAACATCTTAATTTTTGTATAGAGTTCTCTATCTGAAACTGGGATTGTATCAATAGTCAGGCACCACTTTATTATCTCAAATAAGAACTCCACGTGATTAGTATAACATGGTATAATAGTTTAGCAAGGTGGTATCAAATCAAGCCAGGAAAATTAAAATTTTGCAAAACAAAGAGTGACAAAAATAAATAGACAAAATAATGGAGAACATATTCATAATTTGGATTGAAAGAAAATGCTCATTTCCCTAGTCTGTAAGGATGGCTCCAATGGATAAATGTCCATCTGGTATAAACAGACAAGAAACAGAAACAGTGGAAAATGTTAGTCTCACTGATAATTACAGAAATGTAAATTTAAACCACTAAAAAGCAATATCACTTTTCCATTAAATAGGAAAATGTGACAAATGTGACAAAACTCAACATTGGCAGGACTTAGAAGAAAGTTGCATAGACACCTTACTGATGATGTTGTGAAATGATGAGTTACATATTCCTTGGAGCGTTTGGGCAGTCTGTCGAGTCATGTATCATGAAATCATGAAAGTGATCAGGCCCCCTGTACTGGCCATACTGGCTGTGGGTAAGATACACCACCTAGAGATCTTTAAAAGGGGAGAAACTCCCTGTGCAAAGGTGGTTTGCACCACATCATATATTAATGCTGAAACCTGGAAACTGCCTGAATGCCTAATTATTCAGAAAGAGCTAGAAAACTGGTAAGTTAACATGATAGAATATACATATATTGCTATTAGAAGACACCAATATGAAGAATTCACAGGAATATAAAAAGATGTAAAAAGCAAAAAATGATGCATATATACACCTAGAGCCAAAGTGTTCAATTATTTCTATATGGCAGGATTGTGAGGGTTTTAGAGGTGGAAACATTGGATTTTCAGAACAGGGTTTCTCGAATTTAATTGCGCAAAAATGATCTGTGGAGCTTGTTAAACCTGGAGGGTGTCTCGAATGTGGGTTCAGGACTCTGTATTGAAAAAAAACCTTCGGACCTGCTGTATAAAAAAAATAAATAAAATTCAAAAATTCAAAAAAAAAGAAAAAAACCTTCTGGTAATTATCTGTGGAAGACACTTTGATAAACATTTATTTAGTGATCTGGGTGCTGGGAGTCTTTCTGGTTTCCCTTTTGTGTCCATATTTTTACATATACATGATAAAATATTAAAAAGCACATTTTCAAGCATTCTGTAGACTCATCTTAATAATGAATATGTCCAGAGGCATACTTGGAATACTGACAAATTCCATAAACGTGTGTATAGCACATAATTTTCCCCATAAGATGAAAATGCTTTAAGCAGAGAACAAAGCCCGGTTGAGATGCAGGCTTCTGGGCAGTAGGCTAGGCTCAATCAATAGTGGAGCACTCTGTCTCTACCACTCATCATTCAAACCCTGAGTCAGGAAAATCACTAAGCATCTCAGAACACTCACTACCATACTCAGCTTTCAGTAGCAGCTGACATAATCACTCCCCACTCCCTGATACATTTTCTTCACTTGACTTACAGGACACCATGTCCTCTTGGCTATCCTCCAATTGCTCTGCTGATTCCTTCTCTTCTTTGCTGTTCTCCATGACTCCTCATCCAGTCCATGGCCCTCTTCTCAGTCTATCTACATTTACTCCCTGGGTGATCTCAACAGACCTTAAATACCATCTAAATGGCGTAGAGTCTCCCACCTGGACCTCCCTCCAAGCACTTAACATCTATATCCCACTGCTTACTTAACAACTCCACTTAAATTACTTCCTCTTTTTCTATTTTCCCTCTTGCACATTCCCCTTCAGCCACACTAGCCTTCATGCTGTTACTCAAAATATGCAGTGTCCTCCTACTCTAGAGTCTTTGCAGTGGCTGTTCCCTCTGCACTGCCAAGGGAATGACTTTCCCTTCATTAAATATCAACATGGTATTTCCATCACCTGCTGCAGTCTTTGTTTAGATGTCTTCATCAAAATAAGATGATCACCTTTTAAAAATTGTACCAACCCCCATCTACCTCCAGTAGCCCAATCCTTCTTACCCTGGCCTATCACCCTCTGACATAAAATATTATATACTTACTTATTATGTATACTGCTATTTTCAGTTTTCCCCACACTAGAATGTAAGCTACACAAGGTCAGGGAATATTTTGTTGCTGTTGCCTCCTGTCCATGATATATCACAAGGGCCTAAATAGTGCCTGGCATACAGTATCACTGCATAAATATATTTACTGAATGGCTGAAATCATAAGTGTCAAAGGCACACGATATCAAGGCTCTATGGAACACAGTAATTTCATGTAATTATATCATCGTCCCTCAGAAAGATACAATTTTCTGTTGTTTCCTTCTCCAACTCAATTGTACATATAATCAGCTTAATATATTAGTCATAGAAACTTGGAGAAACAGGAAGAAGTTGTATACTCAATTCAAGATGTAGACTAAGTAGAGAGAATCACTTGGATGCTTCTGGGAAGCAAAGTATTGGATCCTTTCTTTAAAGGACCAGGCATAGTATCATTCATGCACCCCATGGCTCTTTCTCTCTTAGCAATGCCTCACCAGGCCCCCTAAGGAAGATCACTTAGTGCTTTTATCAACTCTGTATCTTAGGAGCCCCAGTTACATCATAAGGTAGAAGCTATAAGCAGCTGGAAAAACATCTTTGCCTACACTCCAATTCTCCCTATTTTTCCTACTTATCTTGGCTTCACAACACATACAAAATTTTGTTGCATTAAGTTATCTACTTCCCTTTCTTCCCTACTAGCCTGACTATCTCCTTGAGAGTAGGGACCGTTGCCATATCCCTGGTACCTACACAGTACCTGGCAGCACATGGTGATTGCTCAATTAATGTGCATAGACTCAATGACTGATTCAGAGTCTCATCAGGTAAAAGATGTACTACAGAGACTTAATTAAAGTATTAATTCATACAGCATAGAGCTAATGAAAGTATTAATAAATCACCACAAGGATGTAATTATGCAAATACACAAGATCCCATATTTTCATTCCTTTGTTAACCAGAAAAGCAGCACCTTCACTTCAGCTATTTATTCATCATCAAAATGGCCCCAGGAGAAAAGAAGTAAAAATCCAGAATTCCAGTAGAGGATATTTAGAGTGCTAATAAAAGACTTAGATTAGGTTTGAGTCCTGACTCAACACAGTTGTGTATTTGGACAAATGCTTATTAACCTTCCAAACCTCAGGTTTCTCACCTGTGAAATGGGACTACTATTTCTGTTAGCCTTCAGAATACTACTGTAAAGGTCAAATGAGACTGTAAAATTTCTTTGACATACAAAAATAATTATTTTGCCCATTCATTTTCTTTCTATTTCCCCTCAGTTTTCAGTCACTCCGAAAAAAATTAAGTGTCTGAAGAACTATGATATAGTTTCTATTTATACCTAAGTTTTATACAGTAAGTTCCCTACATATGAGCCTTCAAGTTTCGAACTTCCAAAGATGCAAACATGCGTTCGCATGTCCAATCACGTAAGTTAGTTCACGTGTCTGGCGTACATTGTCACGTGCGTGCATCCTGTACAAGTGGTGTTTTTGTGTACTTTACTGTACAGTACTATATAGAGTACAGTAGTACAGTATCTTATTTCAAGCCCAGGATGTCCGGAAGCAAGTGCAAAAGTAGCAGTGATGTAGCTGGTATGCTAAGAAGAGCCAGCTGTTGTACTGTACTACACTACTTTTCAAGGAAATGTATTGTAAGATTAAAAATGTTTTCTTTAATTTTTGTTTGGTTTTTTATGTATTATTTGTGTGTAAAAGTATTATAAACCTATTACAGTACAGTACTATATAGTCAATTGTGTCAGTTGGGTACCTAGGCTAACTTTGTTGGACTTATGAACAAATTGGACTTATGAACACGCTCTCGGAACAGAACTAGTTTGTATGTAGGGGACTTACTGTATATAAGTACTATGAACTCTTCGGAAAAGGAAGACAATAGGATCTATAGCATATGCCTTTCCTGTCTGCCCCAATCTTCGTTGAGTTAACAACTTTGAAGATAATAATCAAGCTTTCTTTTAATATTTTCTTTACACAGCTTCCCTTTTCACCTAGATTGGTTAATGGAACCAAAATTAATGTGGAGCTTGGATTGAAGAATGCCGAAGTCCAATCATCACTAGTTTTGACTTTCTTTCAAATGCTGAATAAATGAAGCAATTCCCTAACTGGGCATTGCTGATCAAGGAAAGGTAAGCAAATCTGTTCCCTAATTTTTTCTATATAAAATACAGGAGCTCATTTTCAGGCTTCATACTACAGACAGTATCTCTTCTTTGATTTGATTCCATAGTCCTTGTTAGTTGTTTTTGAATCTCTCACCATTTTCCTATCTCAGTAACAAATAAGCAAAAAAAAAAAAAAAAAAAAAAAAAATCTAGTGAGATCACTGGAGAATTTATTACTCACAGGGCAATTTTAACACTGTCCAACACAAGTGATTACATTATCAGCTTGTAAAAAAGTGCCCAGGACACAAAATGCAATAACTACATTTCAAGTAAATTTTAAACAAACAACAACCACAAATGATTTAATACATGAAGACATATAGTGGTACTGGTAGTGAACACAGCTACCAGATATAATTTTCTAATAAAAATAAATTGACTCTAAAACTCCTTCCCAAAAGTTTATGTTGTAAAATTTAAAACAAAAACAAAACCCAACTTAGGGCCAAAGCCACTTGCTTACCTGACTGATGTCACTTGTCCAGGCAGCTTTCTCCTGGCGTGAAGGTGCTAACAAGACCACAGTGAAAGGGGCAGCGTCAGGAGGCTCCACCACTATTTTAAAATCCAGGTGTCCAAACACTTGCCCAGAACCTTTGGCTTCAACACATGTAAACCATACAATTAGATGTGAACACAAAAATATGAGTGATAGTTGCTTTCACATGGTTCTAGTAATACGATCAATGCGCATTTAAGTCCAGAATCTCATTTCAGCAATATGGTGCTTCTTGGGCATGGGGAGGGCTTTGTTAAGCTCATAAACAGATGAAGAAACTGAGATCAGTAGGTTACTCAGGACTAGGATCCTGCTTTCCTTCTCATTTCATGTTGTTTTTTTTTTAATTTCCATAATTTACGGAATTCCAACACACTAATTCAATCTCTTTCTTTTCTGCCGCTGCAAAGTCACTATCAAGAGATAAATTCAGTAAAATGTGAATTCCCAAAGACGGTTTAACCAGGTCACAGGTTAAACAGCTCAACAGAATTTTTCATATATAAATGAATTCAGGGAGTTTATTCTTAACATCTTTCCTGCTTCCTTAAGCAGCTCTTCTTAGCTATGAATGAATAAAAACCATAGGACTATTTAATTCTAATATAATTCTAAGTGATAGTATGTGACTTACAGTCATCATCGCTTGTATCGGGCTCCTCAACCAATGTACATTCTATTAGAGAGAGAACTCCACCTGTCTGGAAACAGACCAATTTTTCATTAAGAGGCTAAGAGTCTTTCACATGTTGGGAACCTGTGATTTGCAAACCTTACATTCAAACTGCTACAGAAGAAAACAGCAATTCTGCTTCATAAATAATTTTTCATAGAGTCCAAAATTAAACTTAGATGTGTAAAAGTAATTGAATTCATTGAACTTCATGGTTCTGCCCCACATCCGACCCTCACTCTCGATGTTTATAAAATTTAGCAAGTCAGTCTATGGGAGACTATATGGCACCTTAGGGGCCCTGTAGAGTGAATGCAGCTCAGCAAAGGGCAGAACTCTCCAACCAGGAAGTGATTTAAGCAGTAGGAAGCCTTTGTTGTGATGTTGGATAATATTTTCGGGCACTGATAACAGAAGATACAGATAGGCAGACTTCTTCTGTTAAGAGCCAGCTAGTAAACCTTTTAGGCTTGGCAAGCCATGTGATCTCTATCGCAACTGCTCAAATCTGCTGTTCTGAAGAAGCATGAAAACAGCCAGGGACAATATGTAAGGAAATGAGTATGGCTGTGTTCCAATAAAACTTTATTATCAAAAACAGGCAACAAGCTGCGGGCCATAGTTTGCTCACTCCTGGTACTGAGCAAGATAAAAGAGCATTTAGTAAATATTATATAATCAGTACACTGCAGTAATTTGACAAGATTTTTGTAGCTCAGTAGTCACCAACTAGTAATTTTGTCCAGGTTATGATTTTAATTGCTCTTCTTTATGGCAATGTACTCTTAAACTTCTATTACTTTGGATCCAATTGACAACAAAGTGAATGTCAGGATTGGTAACTGTATATTACCTCACCATGAAATCTGACAATCTATTTTATGATAGCAGGCATAGGAAAGTCATAATTAAGTTAACCTCAATGCCTCTTAATTGCATGGAACATAAATGGAATAGTCATATAAAACCAGTACCTTGAGCAGATGCAGCTTTCCTCCTGAACTTCTTGTACAAATTAAAAAGTGTTTTGTAAACAAGAAGCATTGTCTTTCTCCTTCCTTTTTCAAAGACAATGAACCCAGGCGAACTTTACTAAGTTTCCCCCTCTCAACGGAAGGTACTTGAATAAGAGAACCTGGTGATCACAAAAGTGAAGAACACACAGTAATTAAAATTCTGTCAAGTGAGAGCTGTTCCTGATGTAAAAACACTAGGGCCTGTTTCCCAAGATACCAAGGATTTATTTGATGCACCATTGGAATAAGTAAATCCCCTGCACTCTGAGCAGAAGAAACAATGCATTACATTTTAAGGGTTGCACTAATTCCTACTATTTTTGTAAAACACTCTAGATTTGATTATCTATAAGCTGGAAAATAAGTTTAAAAGAAAGCCAAATTGAATTCAAAGAATGAGGCACTTCTGCCATCTGTCCTTCATAATCTGATCTCAATCAATTTATTTACATAAGAATAAGGTACAAATTATATAATTAGATAGAGTAATAAAATAACATAATAAAAAGCAAATCAAATTTAATTTTCCTGGAGCACTGAAGGTAGATAAATAGCATTAATACAGTTTATTTTGTATTTTAAAAACAATGTACAATACATGTACATTATAAAAATACACAAATTATACAATTCAATGCAATTTAGTTAAGGACTATTTTTAAAGGGCAGTCATTTCAGGTTACATTTAAATTATATGTGATAAAAATTTTTTGTGGAATCTAAATGGAAAAGAAACCACATAAATTCTATACCTAGAACATTCCTGTGAGCAAAACTGTCTTCCATTCAATGTGAGAAACTATGCATAGACTTTATATAGTTTCACCCTAATAATGACTGCCTGCTCCCCGCAAAAGAAAATTCTAATCTAAGTTAAATATCAAACCAAAAAGTACTACAAAAGATGCTAACAAGTACTTTGCCTCTGACTTCTGAAATGCCCTGAGCCAGTAATATTTCTACTATTTGTTTAATCCACCACCTACCCCAAATGCAGCCTTACAAAGGCTCCTATCAGCCTCATAAGAACTATTAAATGACTATTTATCACTTAAATATTAACAGTGGTCATCACTAAGAGATGAGATTGCAGGCAACTTTATTTTCCTCTTCATACATTTCCTGGGTTTCCCGATTTGTTTGTTGTTGTTTGTTTTAGAATAGTAAAACTATGATTGTGGGGTCACAAAATGTTTACACTAACATATGAATATTCCAAACAGCATCTACTTTTACAGAGATCTAAAGATGTGCTGGGGGTAAAGAACCCAAGTTTCTATGGATTCCCTGAATTCCATCTATTCAGGTGAGTGTTTAGGTGGGGCTGTTTGCCAAAGGCAGAATTGCTGAGGCAGTCCTGGGGGAGGGTGTGGGACTGGGGAATGAGCGCGGGAGAAGGCTTGGTTCCAGTCAAAGGAATGGGCAAGAAGGAGGAGAGGTAGGTGGGAGCAAACTGGCAGAGAGCACAGGCAGCATGTAATTAAATATGAAGACTAACGGAGCAATGAAAAAAGCAGAAGGCAGAATGCTTAGAGGAGTAGATGGGCAAGTGACAGCAGCATAACAACTGAAAGTCAGAAAGGGAATGGATGGGAAAAGACAGTAAGTTCTAGCTTTGCCATGGGCAGTCATGAGTCATCCAGGCAGATAGATTAGGGCAGAGTGGAAGACTGCAGCATAGACAGGTGGACAAGCGGGTTTGAGAGTCATTTTCAGAAGGGATATAACCAAGGCTATGAAAACTGGATAATAATGTGTTCACTGGTAAATGCTTCTAGCATTTAATGATGTTGTAAATCAGAAATTATAGAGTACACTGTTAACTCATATATTAATCATTACCGTGAATTTTAACTTTGAGGTAAAAAACACCCAATGTTTCCTTGGCAACTATACACTAATATGCTTAATCTATAACTGTTCATCTCATATCCAAATAGGAGACTGTGTGCATTAGGTATGTACAGAAGTCTATACATCTGAATTAAAAGTGAGCAATTTCAACACTGGTTTATAAAATAAGCTTGTTGAGAAATAAGTGGATTTTTTTTTTCACATTTCATCTTACGTTTGACATGATGTTTCAACACAACTATGAGACTTGAGGATTCCTTTCTAGTTAATACAAATTAGAGAACTCATAGTCTTGAATCAGTAATTCCTCAGTATCAGACCATTGCTGTGATAGGATATTTTGCATCACCATCGTCATCAGTCTATCTAATTATTGGGGTCAACTTACCAAAACACTTCTGTTTTTCAATCACTAAATTCCCATAGCATGGCATTCAAGACTGGCTAATGCCCTTATTCTTAATTCCACTCAGTAGTGTAAAAGAAGGAAGAGTAATTTCCAGGTTATTGGATTAGGCATTTGAGAAGGTGTAACTATTTCTAGACCCCATGTTACAATTTCAAAGGACACTGGTACACTGAAAGTACATGATTCTGAGTCTGGGAATGATTAAAGTACCACAGAGGTTCATGTCTCATTCTCAATGCACTTAGCTCTAAATTCGGTCCTTTATTTAATTTTCCTGTTTCACATTTCCACCAGACAACAATGACTAAGTATAATGGATTTTGCACAAACTGTCAACTTAAAGTGCCTTTATCTTCTAATAAATATTCATATATATTTCATGTTACTGAAAATAGACACCCATTCCAAAATTTAGATCTTGGTTTTTAAGGTTTATGTCATAATCTCACAGACACTAGCCTAGACGCATTTATGAACATTTAATCTTCACAACAACCCTAAAAGACAGCTACTGCTATTAACCCCAACTTAAAGGGAGGAAACTGAGGCAAAGAGAGGTTAAGTAAATTGCCCAATATCACACAGCAAGGAAGTGGAGGAGACAGGATTTGACCTCCATGACGTGGCTATATGTCTACCTATTACTGCTGCAGACACTTTTGCTCAAGAAACTTTGAAAAGATTTTGGAAAATAAATGACAGTGTCAGACCACTGCTATGATATAGTCCTTTGCATCGTACTCATCAACCGTCTAGTAATTGGAATCAATTTAAAATAAAACCTGTTTTTCAATCACTAAATTCCTACAGATTGACATTCAAGATTGGCTATCACACCTATTCGGAGGAGGCCTTTCAGATGACCTTATTTTTTCTAGTCCTCAGAATAAAAATTCATTAGAGATTGAAACCACACACATATTTGTACATAAGCGTTTCCACACGCACTCACGCATTGAAAAACAGACCGTATATCACCCCTAAAAGTAAACAATGCAAATATTAGTATACAATTAGACATAAACTATAGTCCATTTCAAAGAAAACAGAATCTCTCAAAGTTAAAAAAACTTTTTAAAAAACCCACTTCAACGAGTTTTAAAGCCTATTAAAGGTATTTAGTTAAAGTAATAATAGGAGCAACCAAAGCAAAATAATGCAAACTTTCCAAATTGTCCGTAATTGGCTTACTTTCTACTTTCAGATTAAGGTTTGATTTTTTAAAACCACCTTTATTGAATAATTCCCAAACAGACTAACCAAACCAAACAACACAGAAAAATACTGCTGAAAGGCAAATCATTATATCAACATCAATACAGCAATAACATCAGATATATTAATAGCTGACAGAAGCACCTCAAACATGTAGTACAGAACAAGCAATAAATAACATCTGGACATGAATCAAAGGGAGAGGTGGCTCATGCCTGTTTTTCCTAAAGGTGTAATGAAAAAAAATATGATTTTTTCATTGGATTCAACCTTCTAGCATTTTTCAACTAAGTGTGTAGAAATGTATTAAATATTTATGTGTAATAATACTTTTCAGTCCAAAGTCCTTTCAGAAATTGAATACTAGTTATAAAAACTTTTGTTACCATTTTCACACAGTATACAGCTCAAGTCCTTTAGTAAGTATTTTTCAGTCAACTCCAATTACAAGAAGAATACAAAACAGGACAGCTGACATTCAAAACTGCAGTTCAGCAAGCAATTCAATTTAATCCATTGTTCATTTTCCAGGTATCTATAATGGAAAGCATTGTACTAGGCAAGAGAGAATTCATAAAAACTGCCCTTCAGAGTTACAATTACTGGGAGACACAGGCATGCAAGCAAGTGGATGAAATACATGCACCAGGAGCGAAGGGGCTCGGAAATGATGAGGATGGTAAATTCATTCTAACTGGAGGGAAGAGGAGGGGAAGATGAGAAGGAAATTTAAAAGGCTCTTTAGAGGTGTCTGATCTGAGCCTAGTAGGACAAGCAGACCTTCCATAGGCACAAGAAAGGTGGATAAGGGCATTCCCGGTGCCCAGGCTAGGGCCAGCACATGTAAAAGCACAGAAGCAGACAAGTTCCAGGAAGGCAGGAAGCCAATATGGATGGGGACACGGTCTGTATGGAGGAACAGAGGGGGAGTTAGGAAGGCCTGATGTTGTCAGCATTAGAGTCCACTATTACTTAAAGAAAAATTAATACTTAAAGCCAAAAATGAGAAAGGTATCATATCCCGAAATATACTTCCAAACTTTAACGTATGTGTGATTTCTCTCCTTGTAAATAAATATGGAAAATAGAACAGCATGTGGTAAATTTTTTAAGTGTTCTGTGCAAAAATTAACGTGTGTAGCACAAATAATGTCTTGTTTGATGAGGTAAAAAAAGATTTTAAGCAGCACATTTTGGTAGGTACTAGAAATGCAAATATCTTCAAATAATATTGGCATGTTATAAACGGAAACCACATTAAAGGTTAATTCTAGTTCCAAATTTATATGCCACTGCTCACCAAGTTCAAAATTATGTGTGCAATATATTGCCACAAATCGATTTTGTGGGGCATGTTCCCCTGCCCCCAGAACACCTGAGCACTTAAAAAGAACTTGGAGTGTGGTTTACATCCTGCACTCTGTAATGAAAGCCACGGAGGAATATGGACTGTTAGGTTGTTGCTTCTCTACAGTTTCCAGTACAAATATCTTCAACTCTTCAAAAGCTCAATTTACTGGGTGATGCCCCCAAAGCACACCCCTCAAACATGATACCTTCGCCATCACCGAAATATGGCAGGGCAAGTTGATAGTGAGACATTTCATCTGGCAACTGGAGTTACCAGTTGAATCAAATCATATCATGTGGGGCCGATCCGGAAGTGCTGATGAAAAATGGGAACAAGAGACAGCTGTTTTCACTTCGGACATTGTCCCCACTGCTATGTGAAAGGGCTCTGAGTAATGCAAGTTTCTCTTGGGCCTTTGCCTGGATGTCGTCACCACCTGGCACTGCCACTCCAATCGGCCAGAGCAATCTGTCCTCCCTGGAGCTGTAGAGAATGTCCGGTCCACTGAGGAGGAGAGTCCAGTCAGAATGTAATTTACTGTCCCACTCGTGCTTTACTATTATTGTGTTGCTGTTTTTCATGGCCCCTGAAAAGAAACAGCACAAAGGTGGGCCTCAACCACAGCCTCGGTCAAGGCCATGGGGACATCCTGCATGAACAGCATCAATCAAACAGCTAAATCAACCTGCTCCAAAATGCTTTCCTGGATCTGCCAGTGATAATGTGACAGGTACAGAGACCACTTAGATGGTGGGTCTGCTGAACAAGGACTTACCTTGGCGGATGAAAGTTTGGCTAGTGTCCAGCAAAATATCACAGCCCTCTACGATCATTCTTTCTATGGCGAGGTTCTTCCTTATGTTTTCAGTGTCACTCACTTCATCGTGCATGACCCTGTCAGACACAATACAGGATCACGGTAAGAGATTTTCTATTGCCCCAGCAGATAAGCAAAGGAGCTCCATCTGGGAAGCTAGGGTTTGAACTTGTATCAGTTTAACTGGGGCTGTAGGGTAAGTCATGCTGGACTTCTAGCCTTCATCAAGTCATGACTCAAAGCAAAGCAAATGTACATCATGATTCTTATAGATAAGTGAGTATCCTGAGAACGCTGCTTGTACAGGCAACAGGAAAGCAATATATTATTTTACGAACAGCTCCATTCATTGAAATTAGGATGCCATTTCTTAGAGGTGGAGTAAATTAGAGAACTTTATACCATTTATCCCATATAAGCTAAAGGAACACAGACGCCAAAACACTGAAAAGTCACTGATAAATCCAAAATATACATTCTCCGACTTCCTACCAAAAATGGATGCAAAAATGCAACTAACAACCATTCTTCTATTACGATGAAAGAAATGTGAACATTTTCAAACTTAAACCAAAATATGCCTAATCTCAATTATATAAATTTACATGCCATAAAACCATTTTCAAAGATATTTTTTTTCTTGGTTAAAATTAATGTGCATGCTGATTCAGCACCATCTCAGGAGCTAGCATTTAATGTTCAGCAGAATCTGAGAAGCTGGATTGTGTCTTGCTTCTTGTTCCCTGGACATATATATTCAGTTTCCACAAAAGACTAATGTGCTACTTTGCCATATCAAACCTTTATTATAAATTCTCCACATACCTGGACAGTTCTTCTAGTTTGGATTTAGCAAACTCCAGACTTTTCCTCTCCACATGTTCATGGGGAGTATGAGCTAGGAGTTCATGAAGTGTGATGATATACCTGGGGATCTAAAAGCAAACAAAGGCCATCATGAGCAAAGGTCAGGATGAATAACACTAGATCTTCTCTACTTGCCATCATCACTTCTGAAGAGCTCATCTCTACTCTTACAGTTTTGACTGTTTCACAAATATTTTTTTTAAGAAATACATTTAAAATGAACTATGCTTCAAACATCAAACACACACAAAAACTTCACCAAGAACACATGAAAATAAAGTTTTATATTATAAAGAAATGATTATTTCCTCAGATTTTTAATATAATCATACATTTCTTTTTTAAATTTAATTTTATTTTTTATACAGCAGGTTCTTATTAGTTATCTATTTTATACATTTTAGTGTATACATGTCATTCCCAACCTCCCAGTTCATCCCACCACCCGACTTCCCCCCTTGGTGTCCATACGTTTGTTCCCTACATCTGCATCTCTATTTCTGCCTTGCAAATTGGTTCATCTGCTCTTTCTAGATTCCACATATAGGCGTTAATACACAATATTTGTTTTGCTCTTTCTCACTTATTTCACTCTGTATGACAGTCTCTAGGTCCATCCATGTCTCTACAAATGACCTAATTTCATTCTTTTTATGGCTGAGTAATAGTCTATTGTATATATGTACCACAACTTCTTTATCCATTCGTCTGTCGATTGGCATTTAGGTTGCTTCCATGACCTGGCTATTGTAAGTAGAGTAATATTCTATTGTATATATGTACCACAACTTCTTTATCCATTCGTCTGTCGATTGGCATTTAGGTTGCTTCCATGACCTGGCTATTGTAAGTAGTGCTGCAATGAACATTGGGGTACATGTGTCATTTTTTTAATTATAAATTTATTTACTTTTTTATTTATTTATTTTTGGCTGTGTTGGGTCTTCATTGCTGTGCGTGGTCTTTCTCTAGTTGCGGCAAGCGGGGGCTACTCTTCGTTGCGGTGTGTGGGCTTCTCATTGTGGTGGCTTCGCTTGTTGCAGAGCATGGGCTCTAGGCATGCAGGCTTCAGTAGTTGTGGCATGCAGGCTCAGCAGTTGTGGTGCACAGGCTTAATTGTTCCATGGCATGTGGGATCTTCCTGGACCAGGGCTCGAACCCATGTCCCCTCCACTGGCAGGTGGATTCTTAACCACTGAGCCACCAGGGAAGTCCCCTGCTGGAAGATCTTTAATCATAGTTTCAATTTCATTACTTGTGACTGGTCTGTTCATATTTTCTGTTTCTTCCTGGTTCAGTCTTGGAAGGTTATACCTTTCTAAGAATTTGTCCATTTCTTCCAGGTTGTCCATTTTATTGGCATAGAGTTGCTGATAGTAGTCTCTTATGATGCTTTGTATTTCTGCAGTGTCCGTTGTAACTTCTCCTTTTTCATTTCTAATTTTATTGATTTGAGTTCTCTCCCTCTTTTTCTAAAGGTTTATCAATTTTGTTTATCTTCTCAAAGAACCAGCTTATAGTTTTATTGATCTTTGCTATTGTTTTCTTTGTTTCCCTTTCATTTATTTCTGCTCTGATCTTTATTATTTCTTTCCCTCTACTAACTTTGGGTTTTGTTTGTTTTTCCTTCTCTAGTTCCTTTAGGTGTAATTTAGTAATGTATTGTTCAGCCTCCATGTGTTTGTATTTTTTATGTAATTTATTTCTAATCTCATAGCATTGTTGTCAGAAAAGATGCTTGATATGATTTTGTTAGCATTTGCCTTATGTATTGAGGTGCTCCTAGGTTGGGCACACCCAACCTAGGAGCACCTCAATACATATGTGCTGGGTGCACCTATATATATTTATAATTGTTATATCTTCTTCTTGGATTGATCCCTTGATCATTATGTGGTGTCCTTCCTTGCCTCTTGTAACATTCTTTATTTTAAAGTCTATTTTATCTGATATGAGTATTGCTACTCCAGCTTTCTTTTGATTTCCATTTGCATGGAATATCTTTTTCCATCCCCTCACTTTCAGTCTGTATGTGTCCCTAGGTGTGAAATGGGCCTCTTGTAGACAGCATATATATGGGTCTTGTTTTTGTATCCATTCAGCAGGTCTGTGTCTTTTGGTTGGAGCATTTAATACATTCACATTTAAGGTGATTATCAATATGTATGCTCCTATTACCATTTTCTTAATTGTTTTGGGTTTGTTTTTGTAGGTCCTTTTCTTCTTTTGTGTTTCCCACTTAGAGAAGTTCCTTTAGCATTTGTTTTTGAGCTGGTTTGGTGGTGCTGAATTCTCTTAGCTTTTGCTTGTCTGTAAAGCTTTTGATTTCTCCATCAAATTTTAATGAGATTGTTGCAGGGTACAGTAATCTTGGTTGTAGGTTCTTCCCTTTCATCACTTTAAATATATCACGCCACTCCCTTCTGGCTTGTAGAGTTTCTGTTGAGAAAGCTGTTAACCTTATGAGAGTTCCCTTATATGTTATTTGTCGTTTTTCTCTTGTTGCTTTTAATAATTTTTCTTTGTCGTTAATTTTTGTCAATTTGATTGCTATGTGTCTCGGTGTGTTTCTTCTTGGGTTTATCCTGCCTGGGACTCTCTGCACTTCCTGTACTTGGGTGGCTATTTCCTTTCCCATGTTAGGGAAATTTTTGACTATAATATCTTCAAATATTTTCTCGGATACTTTCTCTCTCTCTTCTCCTTCTGGGACCCCTATAATGTGAATGTTGGTGCGTTTAATGTTGTCCCAGAGATCTCTTAGGCTGTCTTCATTTCTTTTCATTCTTTTATTCTTTCTGCTGTTCCGTGGCAGTGAATTCCAACTTTCTGTCTTCCAGGTCACTTAGCCATTCTTCTGCCTCAGTTATTCTGCTATTGATTCCTTCTAGTGTGTTTTTTATTTCAGTTATTGTGTTGTTCATCTCTGTTTGTTTGTTCTTTAATTCGTCTAGGTGTTTGTTCTTTAATTCTTCCAGGTCTTTGTTAAACATTTCTTGCATCTTCTCGATCTTTGCCTCCATTCTTTTTCCGACGTCCTGGATCATCTTCACTATCATTATTCTGAATTCTTTTCCTGGATGGTTGCCTATCTCCACTTCATTTAGTTGTTTTTCTGGGGTTTTATCTTGTTTCTTCATCTGGTACATAGTCCTCTGCCTTTTAATTTTGTCTATCTTTCTGTGAATGTGGTTTCCATTCCACAGGCTACAGAATTATAGTTCTTCTTGCTTCTGCTGTCTGCCCCCTGGTGGATGAGGCTATCTAACTAATCATAATTTTTTAAAATTGGTTCATAGAGAAACAGATATAGTTATCAGCAAGTCACTTGAGTCTGTACTTTAGATTTATTTGGCTGTTTATGATTTTTTTTAAATTGACAATCCTACTGCAATGTTCTCTTTAAGAATTAAAACTTGGGAAAAGATATGTTTACCCTTATTACATTCTGATCCTGTTTCACCTTAACTCACCCCTGTAGCAGTAAAAAGTATTGTTTAATTAGATTATTTGTTTGTACTTTTGTTTATGAACAGACTATCTGAATTCTCTTAAAGGCAGAAACACCACCAACCCTGTGAAGGGTTTAACAGACCACAGTGGAGATTCAACTCGAGTTATATATGTTGATTTAACTCAACATATTTTTTACGGGCTTATAAGCTAAAAATTTTTAGAAAACAGGGGCAGTGTGTTAATTTTAATAAAAACCTGCATGAACAGCAGCTACCATAATGCTGCCCACAGTGGGTCAGATTGGGAGCTTAAGGTTGCATATGCACACAATCATCCAGCAAAACATAAGGATTATTTCCCCATTTTACGGATAAGGAAACAAGGCATGGAGAGGTTCCATAACTTGCCCAATGTGGCCTCATAGTAAATGGCAGGGCCAGCCACAAGCCTGGCTCTGACCAGTACACTAGTCCAGTAGGTCTCTTCTGCAGGGACGGGGTTCTTACTCAGCACTTAACAGGACTTCTAAGAATGAAGAAAGTAAAACAGCTTCCCAAGGCCCTGCTCTCTTGCAGGTGGTGGACTTCGTTGGGTTATTTGCTAATGTTTACTGAGTGCCCAGATTTATGCACTGGCACAGAGGGCAGCGCCATAAGCACAGACCTTGATCTGTAGCTCATACTCTGGGATCATGTCCTAGGGAATGTCATCCAGGTTTTGGAAGTGCAGACTCCTCAGTTATAGGAGGATGGGGCACAGGAGACCCCTCCCTCGGAAGCACATGGGAGGAGGCTTTCTGGCTCTCTATCCCATAAACTTCTCACTAAAACAGTTGGTTGGGACATTCCATTTGGTGAAGGCTCCTGGAATAAGTATGCTTTCAAATATTCCTTTTGCACAATGCCATGATTGATAAAAGTTTGCCTCTAAGTTAGTTCTACAAGAAAATCAAGGCAATCAATAGCTAATGTACTCATTTTTTTCATAACAAAGAGGGCAGAAGCGGGAGAGCCTGACTACTTATAATGCACTGAAAACCCACAAAACTAAGTTTAGTCAATAGCTTCATGATCCTCCCCCATTAATTAAATCTATTTTACAGAGCTCCTTGGCTAAGCTTCAAGTGGATGGATTTGAAAGTAACTGGCCCACCTCATTTTCTGGTGGAGAAACAAACAAACCTGAAATTACCAAAGAGTAGGCAAAGGACTTCTGCAGAGAGAAATGGACAGCTCACCAAAGAGCTCATCTGTATATTCAAGAACTGATTATAAATCTGTCCCCCTGAAACCAAGGATCATAGCACTGTCTAGGTGAATCACAATTCTTCTTTCAATTATGAAATAATACTTGTCACTTTATAGACACTAATTAGCTTGCTGTCCAGTTACAGTAAACAGGTGACTAGAGCAGGAAGTGGTTACTTTCTGGAAGACCTCTAAGAGTGCTATCTTTGTCAAAAGCAGATTTCATCATCTGCTGACCTATGGATGTATGAGCAGCTGAAGCCAATTTAAACAGTACCAGCCAAGCCTCTGTTTTTGCTAAATAAAAATTATGTTAATGACTACATTATTGTCTACAACAAATTTATTGGTAAAATGAACTTGTCTGATAGCTCAAATGAGGATACATTCACTGCATCATCAATTAAGGATAAGTTCACTATAATTCCTCCATGTTTCCATAGTTCAGCATAATTCATTGACAGCAACAACTGACTTACTCAACAAAGGGCCCAGGAAGAGGTAGAATATAACACTTTTCTAAATATACACAGGCTACCATACGACCCAGCAATCCCACTACTGGGCATATACCCTGAGAAAACCATAACTCAAAAAAAGTCATGTACCACAATGTTCATTGCAGCTCTATTTACAATAGCCAGGACGTGGAAGCAACCTAAGTGTCCATCAACAGATGAATGCATAAAGAAGATGTGGCACATATAAAAAAAAAGGTCATGAAGAACCTAGTGGCAGGACAGGAATAAAGACGCAGACCTATTAGACAATGGACTTGAGGACACAGGGAGGGGGAAGGGTAAGCTGGGAAAAAGTGAGAGAGTGGCATGGACATATATACACTACCAAATGTAAAATAGATAGCTAGTGGGAAGCAGCCACATAGCACAGGGAGATCAGCTCAGTGCTTTGTGACCACCTAGAGGGCTGGGATAGGGAGGGTGGGAGGGAGACGCAAGAGGCAGGAGAAATGGGGATATATGTATACGTATAGCTGAATCACTTTGTTATAAAGCAGAAACTAACACACCATTGTAAAGCAATTATACTCCAATAAAGATGTTAAAGTAAATAAATAAATATACACAGGCTAAAAGTTTCCAGTTACAGTACCTCTCTTTCCCCCTCTGCCCCCATACCAAACTTTGCCTCCATATGCAGACTTAAGAAAAATTCTGGGTAGTGGCCCCTTGGCATTATGAGCTAAGGTCACCTCTTCCATTCTCGTTCTACAGGAAAAAAGCATCACATCCCAGCCTCATCCCAAGGTAGCCAGCCTACACTGGAGCAAGGCAGATGTGCAGAAGTACCACCGCTAATATGATGTACTCCGAGGGAAGTAGATATAGCTGGACCATCTGAGGGAGCAAACACCTTCAGGACTCCTTAGTGAAAGGACCAAAAGGGAACAAGAAGGATAGAATGAACCTAGTAAAAACAACCTTCAAGTTTCTAGAAAGGGCAGTTTTCCCCCAAGTGTTCCATGTGGTCACTCCTAGGGAGAAGGCAGGAGGGAGAGACACCAAGGAGAATAAGGCCCTCAGGCAGCAATTCCAATGTTTTCCCCTCTTGGTCTGTTCAAAATAGCTACAGAGAAGTGAAATAGTTATGGAGAGGTAAATAAATAAGAGGACAACTCAGCACTCTTTCAATTTGCACATTTCTTGCAGTTGGACCAATTCTGGCTAAATTCTTTAAGTCTGAGGCCTTGCCCAGCATCTTTTGGTTACCCTGGTCTTAAAGAAACCAGAGAACCTCAACATCTGACCCTTCAGCTAAATTCTAGGATTTGGGGCCACCACAGTCTTGGAGGGAGGGATCCTAGACTATTAGAAAGCTCCTGGCAACACCACAAGTTGCCCAGCCCAAACTTCCAGAATCTGTCTAGTCCCCCAGAGAGCTAGGGCTCTGGGACAGAATTAGAGCTCAGCTGCCCCAATTTCAAAATTAAGACACAGAGATTCAGATTGGTTCAATTATGTTTCCCAATGCTATGAAGGGTGAGCAAGACATGCAGGTCTCCTAAACATTCTCAGTCCAATGGTCCTTTTCTGACATTATGGGAATTCCCTGGCGTCAATCAAAATGCCAAGTTGTTTTTATTGGGCTTAAACTCCAGGGGGAGGACGGAAGGTTGGTAGAAGAATATCTCAGCATTTTTAAGAAATCCAAAGGCCTTTGCAAGGCCCTACATTCAACCGTGTTTGGATACCTCACCTAAAATGCAAGTACAGTTCTGCCATTTTAAACCATTGAGAGATTCACACCAAGGGAGTTAAACAGTACTTGAAAAGACATTACTGGGCCTTCAGAAAGGGAGATGGGAACCTCTCTAAATGTGAACCTCTTCCACAATCCTACCTTTGTATGTTCATTTAAGCTGGGGGTTGCTAGGCAGATACAATTTAGGGTATTTAATCATAACCTAGAGGTAACTGCCAAAGATTCAAATAGAATCTTAGAACATTGAACTATATAAAATGTTTCACTGTAAATAAAAATCTTAAATTATAACTTTGTATAAGGTTTTTAAAAAGCAATTTTTTTCTTTATAGTTTTTCTGGTGAAATATTTGTTCAGAGAGGCAAAGAGTTAAACAATTCAGTTGCACAGGAGAAAAAAAAAACACAATAACTGTATAAAGTTTCACTCTACTTAGGTTGTTACAAATGCACCGTTTTGGTTTTGAAAAAATCTCACTAAACTTCTATGGTGACTTCCAGGATTTCAGTCAGGAGTGAAAAACTTTAAGACGAACAATTATGAACCAGAATGTCATTTCTCCCTGAGGCTACAAAATGATCAGCTGGGGTCAGAGAGGCTGGTTCCAGGGGACAAAGCTCTCCACAGAAACCGTAACACACATGATTAGGAGAATCATTTTGCCACATGACAGTTTGGAAGCCTGGCCAGAAGCCCCACAAATTCCACAATGGGAACGCTCAAGCTTTTCCGAAAGAACAGAATCAACACTTTTTAAAAGGACAGGAGATTCAATTCACATTTTGGCCTCTGCAGTTCTCACTAAAGAGCGGTAAAGTCTTAGATATAGGAAAGAATGCAAGTGTACTTGATCCTTTGGGTTGCTCTAATCCCCAAAAGTGAAGGTCAGGACAAGCCCCAGCCTCACTGCAGCAACCTGACTAGGGGCCAAGAGTCCCCAGGCCTGGCCATTTCCTCTGGCTCCTTTGTCTCCACAGCCTCTGTGACAGGGAAGGTCCTCCTTTTGCTCTGCAGAGCTCCAGCCAAGGAAGACTCAGCAGCAATCACAACAGGGCAGGAAAACAAGCACCTTCCCAGAAGTCCTTCCACTCCCCCGGAACCTTTTATGCAACCAGCACGCACTGGAACATTTGCACAGCATCCTATTTCTGTAAACCTAATAATATTTTTAAACACGCTGGAGGAGGAGACTCCATGGAAGCGGTCTGTGAGGAATCTTTCTATAAGGAGAAATTTGTGCCGCTTTTCAAAAAAATCATTCCTTATTTGTCTCAAAAATTCCTGATTTTCTTACATACACTAGACAGACTAGAGAGAGTATGTGTGGCATAAATTTATCTCAGGGTCAAGCTCAAGATGACAGATGATGGATATGTGCTGTAACTCCCCACAGGGAATACTTGCACATATCACGCTGGTCACACTGGGTATCAGTCATATCGAGCTGGAACCAATGACTTACAAAATGCATCCCAGGTGACTTACCTGAAACATTGGATAGGTCAAGAACGTCTCCAGCATCCTCCCCTCACAGGCAGGGTTAGCTTCGTACTGTTTTAAGAGTTTGTCAAAATCTCTGTTTTGCTTACAATTGGCGAGCACTTGGAGGCTGTACTGGTGATTACGCACAAATTCTTGATAAATGTTCAGCATGGGGAGCAAAATATCAAACAGATCAGCTGGAAAAAAGAAGTAAACATGGCAGTTTCTCTTGATCCTCTGTAAACTATCCAAAGTACAGGGAGAAACTGTTCACTCTGCAGGAATGACAGAGAGCAGCTCCTGGCACCAGGTGTCACACTACATGGCCCCAGTCCAGCTGCCTGAATGACTGACCTGGTAGAACACATCCCACAGTAGAGCCCGACTCTAGCCCCCAAAGAACCATGACGGACCAGGGGAAAGGATCAAAAGGGCGATGAGACAGAGTCCCAGTGCCTGAGGAAGCTCACAGATCATTATGGAAATTCAGACAGCTTAGGTCGAATAACATTGAAGCTATTTTACTCTAACTGTAGCCATATTAAGAGGAAATCTTCTCTCTCTAAAGCATGGACTTACCTAAAATTAAAGTAGGCCAATTGGCTATCCTTGCCTTCAGTCCTTGATGAAATATTTCATGAAGAAACATGATGGTTTCACTATAAAAAATGAAAATATAATTTGGTCACTGCAAAGAGTCCATTTGGTTAAAGAAGTCCATTGAGTCCTTAAATCTTTCATAAATACATGATATTCATGTCTCTGAGGGCCTCCAAACTCTACACCCAATAATGACATGGATTATACCCGCTCTCACAAAGCAATTTATCTTTCAGACAACCTGAAAACCTCAAAGAAAATTCTGAGCTAAGCCTCAAATTTTGGAAGATGGTAAGCACCAAATCACTGTCATATAACCCTCTTTATCGATTTATAATAAAAACAGCTTTCTACTGTTAGGATGTAGCCCGTCTTCAACAGATAATCACAAAATTAGTTATGATCCTTCTCTCTTCAGATTTAATTCTAGATGCTAACTCGGGAAAAGCTCTCTTTCACTAAAATGAGTTTTGACAGGAGAGAGGGGAAAAGACTTGACAGACGTCTACCATTACCACTCCTAAGACACCCATGACAGAAATGTAGAGGAATCTTCTAAAAAGGATGGAGCCTATACAGATATACTAAACTGAAGAGACACAAACACATAAATTAGAGATCCAAATTTCTAAAAGGTTCAAGAAGGGTAGTTACCAAAGTAACATTTGCTTTCTCCTCACTAGAAGAAAGGAGAACATTTGCTTTCTCCTCATTCCTACTGGAATGAGCCTTTGAAGGCTCTTCTGAACTACCACATCAGCACAATCAAATACAGGATTATTCATATCAGTGAAATACTTTGGTCTGTTGTAAGTCCAATTCCACTACAAGAAACATCAATGGGAAGTCCCTACTATTTCCAAATGGTCCATGAAACACAATAGACACTGCTTAAAGACTGTGATTTGTTTTTCTTGGATAGAAATTTTAACTAAGCAGTGTTTGTTGTTTAATGATTTCAATCAAAATCTAGTTTGGTAGATACTGTAGATTAGTCTTTCAATCTCCATTCCATCCCCCTTCTAGGTGGAGAGGATAGAGAGGTGAAACTATACTTCCCAGGCTCCCTTGCAGATAGGGATCTAGATGTAAATTCAGTTCCACGCATAGATGCACTTGGTAAGACATGGAAGGCATTATATTTTTTAAGTATAAACTCTGTGTTGAAATTCAAAATAATTGATCTGCCTAGGACTTCGATTTCAGAAGCAAGGAAAGAGAATGTAGTTAAACAACAGAAATGAAAACAAACATCCGATAAGCCTCACCTCTAAAAACATAACTCTTCAAATCTCCATCTGGGACCAAGTATAGTAAATAATTGCTAATCTGTATGAAGAGCTTATGGCTTTCCAAAAAGAGGCACAGTATCTTGATTCAGAATTTAAACAATATGACAGACCTGGCCTTCCACATTGCAGATAGGAAATCCAGTGGAAACATCCCTAGAGGTAGCATAAGACCAATGTGGTACAGGCTTTGATGGCATCGCTATCAGGTACATTCACACTTCTGTCCATTTCCATTAGAACTGCTGAAACTGCATACTTAGGAGACTGAAGTATCATCAAAATGCTACCTGTATAGCCTGAGGATAAAGAGCTACGCCTCATTCCCTTAGGACATCTCACACACTTGAGCGGAGCCACTGCCGCCCAACGTGGGGAAACCTCTCAACAGAAAAGCTTAGGTTTTAATCTTATGCTATCAGACTACCGCCCATCATCCTTCCATTTTCCAGTCTTCTACAGACCCCGAGCCACTCTTTTAACGCCTTGAGCTCTTAGCTCCCAGATCACTGTCAGCCCTTTCCCCAACACTACTCTTGTCATAATTTTTGGTGACTGCAATACGCACACAAACAACATTCCAATGACGTAGCCTCTCTCGGGTCTTTGAACTTCTTCCTCTAAGGATCCTGTCTTCCATTGACCTCAGTCAACACTACCTTAATCGTACTCTAGACCTTGTCATTGTCAATAACTGCATCCCCTTCCCTATCTCAGTTTCAGGCACACTATTCTACAACCATCTCCTTATCTTTGAGTTCATTGCCTTTGGAAACCTGACTCCCAAAATCCCTTCCCACCACCAGGACCTGAATCCATTGATCCTGCCACCTTATCGCTGACCAAAACCCCTTCACAAGATCATTTCCTTCTTGGAACAGTTTAGATTTCATGGCTCAGTGTTATAATCCCTTCCTTCCATACACCTTCAACTCCCTTATTCTTTTCTCACTTCATCATAGTAATCTCGCACAATACCAGTACCAGTTAAACCCAGCCCTTCACCCACTCTGCACCTGCACCCATGCACCTGAAAGTGGCTAAAGAATATACAGCTACTCACCGTAGTCATAACCACGAGCCTAATATGGGCTTTTAGCGCTACCTAGCAGTTATATTACACTTCCCTCATCCCATCCATTCAGTTTTTTGCTCCTTGATCACTATTTTATACTTTTTCCTCTCTTCCCTGACCCTAACACTTCCCTCCCATCAGCACTGTTACCCGATGTCCTTGCAGGTAGGACCTGCATATGTGTCCAGTACTGTTCCTTCCCTGTCCACCTAATTCCAATCTCTTGACTTATTCACCACATTCTATCCACTTCTGCCTATGCAAGTTTACTGCTCCAGCAATTCTGCCCTCTCTTTCCTACATCATTCCCTCCCTCATTATTGGTGTCATTTTTATCCCATCTAAACACACACACACACACGCGCGCACACACACACACACACACACACACACACACACACACACACACACACACACCTTTATATTTTTACATTTACTTCCAGGCACTACCCTGTTTCTCTGATCCTCTTTATAGCAACCTCCTTGAAAGAGTTCTCTCTACCAATTCTCTCCAATTCCAATTCCCCTATTATCACCTAATCAGGCTTTGGTCCCCCATTAAAGTTACCAATATGCTCCAAGTTGTTAACCCCACAGTCAGTTCTCAGTTCTTATTTTATTTGACCTTTTTAACACAGTTGCTCATTCCCTCTTGCCTTGGTTTCCAGGACAGCTCATCTCCTGGTTTGCATCCTACAACCCTAGCTGATCCTCTTCATTCTCATTTGATGGCTCTTCATATTCCTAACCTCTAAATGTTGGCATGTCCCAGGGCTCAGTCCTTGGTCCTCTTCTCTCATTCATTTGTGCTTACTTCCTTGGTAATCTCATTCAGACTAACAGTTTTCAATACTATCCATATGCTAGTAGACTCCCAAATGTATACCTCCAGCCCTGAAATCCAGACTAACAGCCAATCCTGCTCACTTGATTTCTACATTTGGAATGGCTAACAGCATCTCAGACTTGACAGGTCAAGATAAAAACTCTTCATCTTTTCCGCTAAACCTGTTCTTATGTCAATCTTCCCCACTTAATAAATAGCAACTCCATCCTTCTAGTTGTTCAGGTCAAAATCCTTGGACTTTTCTGCAAAATCCACATCAAACTCAGCAACAAATCTTATTGGCTCTACATTAAAAATATACCCAGAATTCAATCACTTATCAGTACTTCCATTACAATCATCTCTTGCTTAGACTATTGCAATAGCCACCTAACAGGTCTGCCGGCTACAGTCACCTCTCACCTGGTTTATTGAAATAGCCATGAAACTGATCTCCCTACAGTCTATTCTCAACAGAGAACCCAGAGTGAACTTTTAAAACATGTCATATCATGCTACTTTTCTCCTCAAAACCCCACCAATCTCTCCCCATCTCATTTAGAGTAAAAGCAAACATCTTTACAATGTCCTACTGTTATCTCTCTGACATGCCCCTTCACCCACACTGACCTTGGCAGTTCCTCAAACAAGCAAGGCTGGCGTGCTCCAGCCTCAGGCCCTCTGCACAGATGGTCTCCTCTGCATCACTCTTCCCCCAGGTAGCCACATGGCTAGCACCCACTGCAATCTCTGCTCAAATATCAACTTATCTTTGAGGCCTTCCTAAAGATTGGCTAGAGAAACTATGGGACATTCACATAATGTAATAGCATGTAGCAATTTTTTTAAAAATATAATGCACTTTAGATAGCAGTATGGAAAGATGTCCAGGATATATTAAGTGAAAAAAGCAGGTATATATTAAAGTACTTGCCTTTTGTGTAAGAAGGGGGGAAATAAGACTGTGTATTCATGTTTGATTGATCTACATCAAGAAACACTGAAAGGATATAAACAAAACTAATGAAAACAGTTACAGATAGCAAGTGAGGAAAATGGGGTGGGCAGAGACAGAGTTAAGAGTGAGACTTCTAACTGCTGTTTGATGTTTTCACGTTGTTAGATAATTTTTTGAACCATGTAAATGAATTATCTACTCAAAAACAAATAAATAACTAAAATTTTAAGTAAAATATCCAAGCAGTCCCTTTCCTCCCTTCTCCCCTTTCCTTCTTTATTTCTTCCACAGCACTCATCACCATATAAAATACTGCATCTTTCACTTATTCACTATTCATTGTCTATATTCCCACATCAAAATTTAAGTTCCATGAAGGCAGGGACTTTCTGCTTTGTTCACTGATGAATCCTCAGCAGTAAAGGCACTATAAATATTTACTGAGCAAATAAATTTACTAGAGATTCTCAGGCCCTCTGTCAGTTTTTGTTCTTCCTAAAGTACTTCTGTATAGATTACATGTAAAGACGCATTAATCACTCCATTTCCCTCAGTTTATGAAGGAGAGAATCCTCCCCAGCACACGCTCAATAACAAGAAAACATACGTAGAATAGAGAAGAAAAAGAGAAAACTAGATGCCAAGATTCAAGATAAAGATATGAAAATTGGGGGTAATAATGAAACACCAATGATAGCTTTCTTATTTTCAATATCATAAGCTCATAAAGGTGAATTTATAACTCTTCTTTTAAGTAAGTAAAGTAAAAATTCTTTTAAGAAGTACAAGTAGGTTTTTCACATGGCTCTTTAATTTATGCCAAGACAAACCTGTTGAGAAAAATACTGCTGACATCATCGTGGCTGATGGGGGGCTTCTTGGAGCTGGCCGCCATGCGCAGGGGCCGCAGGAAGCCGTTGACCAGGATGTAGAGCTGGTGAACGTACTCCGACTCGGCCTCAACCATGGTGAACACAATCTGGTTTCTCTTCCTCATACTTTCAGCATGAGGGGAACAAATGTAATCCTGCACAATGGTCTTCCATTTCCTTCTACATAACCATCCTCGCATGAAGCTCTGAACCTACAGAACAACAACAACAAAACAAAAAACAAAACAAGAATCTCAGAGCAGTGTGAGACAGCTTTCTTAAGCCAGTCAGTGGGTGTCCATCCTGTGCCATACAAACCCTGCTCTTTCATTGGTGCGCTGGTGAGCCCACCACCAGAATAAATAATGTCAGGCTTTGGACCAGATAGCAGAAAAAAGATGATTTTAAAATAATATTTTTCTCAGCTTCACAAGTTTCTTCCACTGTTTAAGCTGTTTAAGCCTGCCTATAAGGACATCAGAAATTAATAATATAACATATTTAGTTGTTAACATTTCAAGAAAGGAATAAACTAAAGGTTTATTCTTTAACAACATAAAACCAGATGTTAAAATTTTTTTAATTGTGGTAAAAAACACACATAAAGTTTACTATCTTAATAATTTTTAAATGTATAGGTCAGTAGTGGTACGTATATTCACATTGTTGTAGAAACAGAGCTCTGGAACGTTTTCATCTTGCAAAACTCAAGCTCTATAACTAATTAAACAACAACTCTCCATTTCCCCCTTCCTTCAGCCCCTGGCAACCACCATTCTACTTTCTGTTTTTATGAATTTAATTACTTTAGGTACTCATATAAGTGGAATCATACAGTATCTGTCTTTTCGTGACTGGCTTATTTCACTTAGCATAATGTCCTTAAGGTTCATCCACGTTGTAGCATGCGTCAGGATTTCCTTCCTTTTTAAGGCTGAATAATATTCCATAGTATATATGTACAACATTTTGTTTATCCATTTATCTGTTGATGAACATTTGGGTTGCTTCCACTTCTTGGCTATTGTGAATAGTGCTGCAATAAACACAGGAGTGCAAATATCTCTTCAAGATCCTGCTTTCGATTCTTTTGGATATATACCCAGAAATGGGATTGCTGGATCATATGGCAGTTTTATTTTTAATTTTTTGAGAAACCACCATACTGTTTTCCATAGCAGCTGAACCACTTTACAATCTCACCGACAGTGCAAAAGGATTCCAATTTCTCTGTATCTTCACCAGTACTTGTTATTTTGGGAGATTTTTTTGATAGAAGCCATCCAAGTGGGTGTGAGGTGATATTGCACTGTAGTTTTGATTTGTATTTCTCTGATGCTAGTGATGCTGGTCATCTTTTCATGTGTTAGTGATTTCTCTAAAAAATCACCTTTGAGAGAAATGTCTATCATCTTTAGAGAAACGTCTATTCAGATCCTTTGCTTATTCTTTTTTTTTTTTTTTTTTTTTTTTTGCTGTACGCGGGCCTCTCACTTCTGTGGCCTCTCCCGTTGCGGAGCACAGGCTCCGGACGCGCAGGCTCAGCGGCCAAGGCTCGTGGGCCCAGCCGCTCTGCGGCATGAGGGATCCTCCTGGACCGGGGCACGAACCCGCGTCCCCTGCATTGGCAGGCGGACTCTCAACCACTGCGCCACCAGGGAAGCCCCCTTTGCTTATTCTTAAATCGGGTTTGATTTTTTTGTTATGACTGAGTTTTTTTTTTAATTAAGCTTAAAAAATAAGTGTTAGAGATCAGTTCATAAGACCCCTTCTTTTTATACATGAATAAACGTGAAGGCCAAGTCTAGTTGCAGCTTTCTTGTGTGGTTAGTCATACAGGAATGACTTGGCCTTCTTTTACCTGCTTTTTGTTAACTATAAGGACTCTCTTTTTCAGCCACATGGGCAAAACACATGTTAACAATTTACAATGGTGTTATTTTGTGGAAAAACAAAAACAAAACAACAACAAAAACCAGAAATAAAACTTAAGATCAATTTTGTAGGAACATGAAAGGCTCTAAAATTGATCTGAATTCCCTAGATATGATTTGAAAAATAACAGGCAAACTGGACAAAGTGCACTGGCCTTTGCGTTTCAGCCAACAAACATTTACTGAGAGTCTTTTAAATGCCCAAGTAAATGCTGTGTGCTAAGCAGATAGGTATATGTCATAATCCTTAACCCAAAGGCTCTGCTACTAACCTACTGGGTGAACTTGAACTCTGGGCTCCATTTCCTTATCTATAAAATAACTGACCAAAATATCTGAAGTCCTTTCTAAATATTAAAACAATTATATGATAATTTATTAGGATTTGTTACATCTAAGTAGCAGATTCAGCAACAAAGCAGGTTGCAAATTCATATATAATTAAAAGCATTAAATTACTACCAAATTTTTTTTAGTATCATTGTTTTCTTTTCAACACATTCTTATAGTTTTTATTTTTTTACACTATTTCACCCATATGGTCTAAATTATCATGCACTTAAACAACTACTCTTCTTTTGCAATATTTAAAATTCTCTCGTTTACCAACTGATGTCAGCATACTACCAATTTTTATAACAGGCATTCATACAGTTGCCATACCTCAAACAATAAAAATTAAACACATCTTAGTAGAATTATGTGGAGAAAATTATATGCATATTATTTGGAGAAATCTAATGGGAAATTTCTGTGAACCAATTTCAATTTTTGGTCTCTTGAAGTTAAAAAATTATGTTGATATTTGTCAAGATCAGAATAGAGAAACTAATTCATTTGTAAACATCCCTTTCCCACAGACATTAGTTTGACTGGGGACACAATGGACCATAGAGTTAAATTCAAAACCTATTTAACAAGTTCAAAAATGAGGTTTTAAAAAAATTATTTCTACTAAGAAATAGGAAGATAGAAACTGTAAAAATTGTGTATTTTATCATTATTCCTCCATTTAACAGAAGTATTTTCAAAAATCAACTTAACTGAGTTTTGTGTTAAATAAAATCTTTCTATTTACTTGGGCAGGTATTACCTGCTGAGCAAAAGCTGGCTTACTATCAGTTTCTACATTAGGACTTTACTACAATTGTTATTTTACTGATACCTCTGTTTATATGCAGCTGCATAAGCATTCATCTTGTAACAATAAAATAAAGCAAATTCAATTAAAAAATTTTTAAATTCCAAGAAAGGAATGTTGTTATTTTACTTTGTTATTTCTTGAAAACTGAAAACAGTGCAACTTAGCCCTAAGGAGCATTTCTATTTCAAATTCTGAGCAATATTTAAAGTTTTATTGCAACTGAAGGGGAATAATTACTTAGCATGAGAAAATAGGAATAAGAAAAAATTTAGAAGAAATAAAGTTCTTTAACTGTGAAGCTTTTCACATAATGTTAAAGCTGAGTAAGTGCTTTTATGCAGGACAATTAAGATTATGGAACTCAAAATCAAGATGATATAAAACAAACAAAGTAGACTAGAGTGAGTGCCAGGGTCTGGTGAATTGCAAAAGTTGTACAGTTGTAAATGACAATAAGGTGAAAAGAGCTGCTGATTATGTGGATGTTAAACAAGAAAGAAACAACAATAAACCAGAAACCTGAGCAGATGTATTGATTCACTCAATCTTCTCACACGTTCAAAACAAAACAAAAAATTCTCTAAATAAGCACTGAAGACTAAAGCTAAAAGAAATGTTTTTGAAATGCAATTTTAAAACTACTCCCCCCACATATAAAAGCAGCACAAAATCAGAAGGTTCAGCAGCACTTAAATAACCCAACTGGAGAACACTACTGTCTGGCTTCATGTCTGGCTTTGGCATCCTTCTCACAGAATCTACAAGTGGATTCCCAGAACTGGAAAGAAATCTCAAGCTGAAACTTTTCCAGAGAAGTAACCATGTGTGATCACTCTGAAGGGCAAGTCTGGGAGCCATCGGAAGAGAAATACCAAGATTGTTCCCAGCTCAAGAGTCAGGGTGGCAAAGACATCACTACAGAAAGACCACTGGTCACCACGCTCTCCCAAAGCTGGAAACCCCAAGCATCCTACCTTTTTAATCTTCTTGATGTCTGGATCCTCATCTTCTTGATTGCTTTGGTAAGGTCGCATTCGTTCCTTGGTTTTATTAAGAGCGACAATCTATAACACAAAATTGGTCCATTTCATGATTTAGGAAATTCTAGACTATAGCCATAAATCATAGGAATTTATGCCTACAGGCAGCTTATCCTCAGGAAATGTTCACTTTTTATGCACCTTATCTTCCTTCGGTGCTGAGGCAGGGGAAGCCTGAACTTCACCTCAAGCTTGTTTTGCTATGCTACTAACAAAAGTGCTTACAAGAAGTGACTGTGGAAAGTGTGAACTGGGATCTGGTTTAGAGAAATGTTAGTCCAAAACTGGGCCCTGACTGCCAGTGATGACCAGACCAAGGTCTTCTCAGCATCTCAGTGACATGTCAATCATCTCACCAAAGGCAGCTTTCCGTAATGCCCTGTGATCTCCAAATGCAGTGACACTCAGCTCAAAGCCCTTGCTTCCTATAATCAGCCTGTGGCCTTCCAAGTACACACAGTATAGCACTCACAGATCTCCTTGGGAAAATGGTAACTGCAAAAGGAACTTCAGAGCCCAGGGGTTGGTCCAAGCCAGCCAAGAAAGACAAAAAGGCAAAAAGAACTGAAACAACCTGGGATCTCTTTAAAGACCCAGCACAGTTCTGTGACCTACGAAGGGTGACTCGAAACCAGGCAGCCTCAGAACTACACTTAGTGATGACATTCCCTGGACTATCACTCAATTGCAGGCTCTTGGAAACTTAAGGACCTACTCAGATTTACTAACAAGCAAACACTTAAAACACTGGGGTTATAACTGCCCCCTCTGCCCTGTCTTTACATTTTGCCCCATTACCAAATACTCTCTTCTGCCATTTTTCTGGCAGGGAAGTGGGAAAATAAAAGGAGTAGGAAATAAGTTATGGTTCCTGTCAAGCGACCACACAAGACATACCTGCTACTGACAGTTTCTAGCTGCAATATATATTCAGACTAAAATAGAACAGAGTGAAGACAGAGAAGCACACACAAATAAATATTGGGGAACATCGCTTGGTGCTGAGTTCCTCTCACGGAGTAAATGCCAACCTCTTTCACTCAGCAGACAAGCATCTGCTCCAGCTAACTGTGGCAAAGACAGAACACAATAATTTTGTTTTAAATTACAGTGCCTGATATAGTCTTTTAAGATGCAGGTTTGTTAAGTTTTCTGTTGTTGTTTTCACTATCTCAGATTTCAGGGTTGGATCGGGAAGTTAACAGCACTAATGATACGGTGAACAGTCTGCAACTTATCATCATCAGAGAGGCAATCATATCCCAATAGGAATCAGCTTATACCCATGCGCTATCTGCTGGAGGTGATGTACACAGGCAGCAGGAGGTGAAAACCCTCCCAGGATTTGCACAGTATGTCTTAGAAGAAGACGTGAGGAAATGGAGAAGAAAATGTTGAATGACAGAAAAACGACAAGAAGTTACCAAGGCTGAGGAGCTGTACTGTTTCTGTCAACAAGGATACAGTTAGTAGTAGTAGGTTTCATTCTGTCCTATTCTTTTCTTTGGAGCTAAGAAGACACTACTGCACCACCGGTCAAAAAGAGTAGAAAAACCTCATTTGCTATATTCCTCTTCAATTCTTCAGATATTGATCACTTCCCACAAGGCATGACAGGACAGCAAGGGAAGGTATACTCAGGTTTCTGTATACAGACGGAGGCGCCTCGGAGACAAGGGAGGACCCAGACACACGACCATGGCTGCTGGCTCCACGACCACCTTCTGCTCTCACTGGAGTCAGTCTCACTACCTGGGGGTACAGAGCCTGAGGAGTTTTTAAACTTGGAGTGGGGCTGGAAGTGAATTCCAACTTCAGGAAAAAATGCACCCTAGCATTATGTCTTATACTTTAATGAGTTTTTCAAAATTCTAGAGGGCAGAAGGTTGGACTCCTGAGCTTGAGAAAAAGTCAAGACTTTCTGAATTCATGTTTGGACCTGCCTTAGTTGTCATTCGGACTTGAACTGAATCCACGACAGACTCACAATTATCATTACCATGAGTCAATCTGAAAAACAGTTAAATATTACAGTCAACTCTTGAATAGTCAAGCAAATGAAGGACATCAGGAGCACAAATAATTTTAAAATAGCATATTATCCTGATATTTTACTGTAGCGTATTTACCTAATCCTAACATAGACAATACATTCACTTCTCATGTATGTGTTGATGGCAGAGGAACTAAATTTGGGATCAAAATTTTGCCCTGATAGGCCTTAAGTAATCATGAGGAGATGACAATAAACATGAAACAATGAGAAGGAATCTATCAACTGGGAAATACCTCTGATTTAAGCCTTTCGATTTCTGTATCTTGATCTTCAAGTTGATGTCGGAGTTGGTTAGCTGCAATTTTTTCTGTCTCTACGATCTGAACTAGATGAATGTACTTCTGCATTAACACTTCCCTCTCAATCAAAATGTCTGCATAACTTAAGAGAAAATTACAGTTAGTCACTGAGATATTGTTCTACTACAGTTTCATACAGAACAGCATACACTGCATTTATTTAAGAAGAAGCCATAAACATAGTTTGTTAGCTAACTCTACTTTATGTAAACATTAATGTTTGGCTTACACTTGGTATCCTTTAGCTATACAGAATTTGAATCATCATCATCTTATATAACCTTTAGAAGAGTTCATTTAACGATAGCTGCAACCCACAACTTAACGATAGCTGCGACCCACAACGTTGTCATATAAATGAGAAAGATGCAAAGAAAATCTATTGTTTTATAAAGAAAATAGTGGATCTCCTTTAACAAAAACTGAAGTCTTTGAATTGATGGCACATATTCAAACTCTTTTACTGGGTAAGGCACTAGCCAATCAGAATAGACCTGCAACCAAGCAGAATGAATGCAGGGACCATCAGAACAGGCACTGGCTGGAAAGAACGATGATGACTGTACCAGTGACCACCAGCCCAGCCTGGCTCTCGTTAGAATTATGAGACCATTGACTTCTCTCTTTCCAAAACCAACAGAGGCAAAAATTTCATTCTAAAAATAAGTGTAGATTACTGGGCCCTAAAATCATCAGCCTAACTTGTGTATACTTCTTTGCCCAAGTGTGAAAAAGGCAAAGTTCTCTCTTAGAGTTTTTTATTGATCTCTGTGGCACCTAGATTTTTGCTTCCAGATCTTCTTGCACTATTCAGGGTAGCAAAATGTATGTTCCTCCATTCACATAATCTTTCCCAAATGCTATGATAATAGTAACAAATAATAATAACTATTTATTGAGTGTGTAGGATGTACCACATATATTCTCATTCTCCCAGCAACTCCAAGAGATAGGCTTTATCACCCCAATTGTACAGAGAAAGAATCTGACCCTCACAGAGGTCACACAGCTAGAAGGTGGCAGAGCTGGGATTCAAATCGAGGTCTGTCTGACCCTAAGCCCATGTTCTTAACCACAAGCTAAACTGTCTCTCTAATGAGAAACAGCACACTGGATATAAAGAAGAATATTACAACAGACATGTTTTGAGATATCTGCCCACTTGAGATATCTTCTACCCACTTACCTCTTCTTTGAGAACCTGGGCTGTGGCAGCCATGTTTATAACACAAAATCTGCCCTCATGACCACACTTCACTGGTCTAAAAAAAAGATAACTGGCCCAAGCTAAACAAACTGGATTCTTTCTCCTTGGAATCTCGGATTGTGCCTCTGACTTATTTGCTTGAACTGAGATGATATGAACTTGGAAACTGAGGTTACTACTGTTGGTTAGCTATATTTGGCCACACCCATGCCGAAGCAAAGTAAGTCTGCTGAGAGAGGAAAGAATAAGCAGATGTTCAGAAAAACAGAGACAAGAGAGACAGAAAAGTAATAACTTCCTGGGTATCGGTTGGCTTCTAGTTTCTGGTTCCAGACCCTCATGATATCTGAATATAATTTTCCCCTTGGGTTTGGTGAGATACTAGTGCAGTTTCCACCTAATAACTTCTCCTTTTAACCTAAACTAGTTTGAAATATCTTTGTGTTACTTGGAACTAAAAGAGTCTTAAGACAGTTCTAAAATCACAATTTTAGTTCAATTATCTCACATTCTCAGCACTTACATCACGTGTGCCATTAGTGTTAGAAAAAAAATACATAGCATCAGCAATATTTTTAAGTCACTTGTTCTAAGAAATTACTCTAAGAGAGTAGAAAGAAAGGCTGTGTAAGTGTAAGTGGGAAGAGGGGGAAAGAAGAAAAAAAGAGTACAGTCTTCACAGAAATATGCTTTGGGGTACTTTAAAAGGAGAAAGTAATAACAGAGCATGAGAAAATTAGTTAATATAATGAAAATTCTGCCCTTTCTCATCAATTTTATTAGAAACATGCCAAATTTCTTACAAATATGTTAGATCAGTGTTAGGTAGCAAACGAGTATTTTATTTGCTCCTATAAAAAGAAAAAGTCCAGACCAGGATGTGCAGCTGAATTCATGCAGACTCATCACCGATATCTGCCTCCCTTCATTTCCAAGATCCCACTGAAATGCTAGGAAAATAGTTTCTGTTTAAAGAATGAAACCATAACAGCATTATAAAACAGGAAAATATGCTGTCAATAGACCAGAAGGTTTATGAAATTCCATAAAGAGGAAAACCAAGTAGAATCAGAGTGGTGGGAAAAGTAGAGCAAGGAAACGACACATGCAGACCCCTTGCAAAAGCATGGTCCCCGCCAAGAATGGCCAGAGATGCTCCAAGCCAGAATCAACAAATACAAAGGACGGGAGTGGGCAAGGGAACGATCATCAGGGTCTTTCATTAAAAAGTGAGAAAGTTGAGGTGCTGGCGCAGCCATTTCACACCTGGGAACTCGGGTCTCAAGAGGCCACCGGGGAACGCGGCCTCTGCATGCAGCACCCTACGAGCCAGTGAAACTAGACTAAGGACAAAGGACAAGAAAAAAAAAAAAAAGCCGTGTGGAGGACAGGCTCTTGGTGCTCCAGACAGGGGACAGGACTGTGCCACTGAGGTGGGAGAGACAGGTTCAGGACACTGGTCCACAAGAGACCTCCCAGCTCCACGTAATATCAAATGGTGGAAATCTCCCAGATATCTCCATCTCAACGCCAAGAACCAGCTTCACTCAACGACCAGCAACCTACAGTGTTGGACACCCTATGCCAAACAACTAACAAGACAGGAACACAGCCCCATCCATTAGCAGAGAGGCTGCCTAAAATCATAATAAGGCTACAGACACTCCCAAACACACCACCAGACGTGGACCTGCCCACCACAAAGACAATATCCAGCCTCACCCACCAGAACAAAGGCACCAGTCCCCTCCACCAGGAAACCTACACAACTCACTGAACCAACCTTAGCCACTGGGGACAGACACCAAAAACAACGGGAACTACGAACCTGCAGCCTGTGAAAAGGAAACCCCAAACACAGTAAGATAAGCAAAATGAGAAGACAGAAAAACACACAGCAGATGAAGGAGCAAGGTAAAAACCCACCACCTAACAAATGAAGAGGAAATAGGCAGTCTACCTGAAAAAGAATTCAGAATAATGATAGTAAAGATGATCCAAAATCTTGGAAAGAG
>NC_041221.1:81711650-81730136 GCF_002837175.3 Physeter macrocephalus | reverse complement strand
TGATTCACTTTGTTGTAAAGCAGAAACTGACACACCATTGTAAAGCAATTATAGTCCAATAAAGATGTTAAAAGAAAAAAAGAAAGCAGCGAGTATCAAGATGATACACTTCTCATCAGTAACCTCGGATGCTAGATCACAATAGAGAATTGAAGGAAAATTATTTTGAACCTAAATTCCTACAGCCAGGCAACCAGTCAATCAATCAAGTGCCAGTTCAAGATAGAAAGAATTTAGTAACGACCACGCTTACTACAGGAGAAAAATTATGAGGAGGTTTTCCAACCAAACAAAACAGAAAACAAAGACAAAATATGACATGGAATGCAAGAATACAAACCTTTGATGAAGTAAAGGACACTAGAAAGAAATCAGAAGTAAATGCATGCAAGATTCTCCTTCAAGGTGCAAATATACAATTGCATATGATTATATTTCATTCTCTGTGGAATCAAACATCAGCCGTGATAGTTGGTACGTAATATTTGTAAAACCATGATGTACATACCCCTCACTGTTTTTTAATTTTCAGAATCAACAGAGGCTTAATTAAATTTAGAGAACAGAAGGTAAATGTTTAAAAGTTTATAAATAGAGAATAAATAATAGCGAAAGTAATAAAACCTCAGGGTTAGAAAAGAGAAAAGAACAATAACAACACATTAAATGTCTTAATTTATGTACCTCATAGCAGAGAGTCAATACATACTGCCCAAAGTTGATAAATTAATAGAGGCTTAATGATATTATTTTAAGATAAAAAGTCAACCATTGTAAGAGCCAAAAGTAAGTAAGTAACAAAAACAGAGGGGACAGAGGGAGGAGAGGTAAGAGATATTGAAAGAGTGTAAAATTCTTCATCTTTATAGCAGGGTGCCAATAATACTGCCTAAAATTACTGCATCAAGAAATAGACAAAAGGACTTTATAGAATATAATATATGAATGACTAATAAATACAGGGAAAAGGTCCTACTTAATCAAAGTAGTAAAAATTGTTTATCAAATTTATCAAGAGTTTTAGAAAACAGTGCTACTCGGTGCCAGTAAGGATACAGTAAAATGGGTACTCTCTACTGGAGCCACTCCAGAAGACAATGTCACAGTATGTATCAGGATAGGTTGAAGAGGTCATACATATCCTTGGTCACAGTAATTTCACTTCTAACCCAAGAAAAATAAAGACTTGCAAAAAATGTACAAAGAAACAAGATGTTCATTCATTAAAATAAATATACGAAAATGGAAACAATCTAAATATATGTGTATATAATGTGGAAGTGATTAAAAAAGCAATAGTACATCTACACAATAGAATGATACAAGCCATTTAAAATCATATTTTAAAGAATAGCAAACATAATGGAACATACCCAAGACTTACTAATAAATGAACAACAACAATAACAAAAACCCCAGGAGATTAAAATAAATATGATTTGTGCATGCATACATGTTCACTTGCAGAGAGAGAAAATTATGTATATCACAGCTACAAGGGGTTGGGAAGTAGGGGAGAGAAAGAGGGAAAGATAGATACTTCAAACAAAAAAAGGAGTTTTCTCTGGTTGGAGCAATTATGGGTCATTTTTAATCACTTCTTCTGTGCTTTTCTGTATTTTTCCAACATCTCTATAATACTAAGTGGAACCCCCCCCCCAACACGCACAAGTCCTAATGGCAGTTATTTACTCTGTGAGGTGGGATTATGCGATGTTTATTTCCTTCTTTATAAGTTTCTGTGACTCGAAATTCATTCTTTCATTCAATATTTATTGACTGTTATGTACCCAGAAACTGTTCAAAGCACTGGATACAGGAATAAACAAAGTAGGGGAAAAAATCTGTGCCCTGGTGGAGTATATACTGTACTGCGGAGCAAAAGACAATAAAATAAATAAGAAAAATATATAGTATGTTCCCTGGTGATGGTTACCTTAAAGGAAAAAATGGAGGAGTAGGAAAGAAAGTGGTGGAGATGGGGCTACAATTTTAACCAGGGTGTAAGAGACGGTCTCTTTAACCAAGAGACCTTCAAACAGGGTCTCATTGAGAAGCCAGCACTGGAGTAACAACCTGAGGAGTGAGCATTGTGGCCAGCTGGGGGAAGAGATTTCCAAGTAGAGGAAAGAGCAAGTGCAAAAGCCCTGTGGTGGGAGTGGGTCTGGCCTGTGTGGGGAATGGCAAAGTGGCCAGTTTACTGCGGGGAGTACGTGAGAGGCAGAAGAGGGAACAGGATCCTAATGCACATAGACCAATATAGAGTCTCAGGTTTTCACCCTGCGTGAGATGCCGAGCTTTAATCAGAGGTGTGGCAAATTCGACTTTTTAACAGGATCACACTGGCTGCTGTGGTGGGAAAGGACAGAGGTGAGGGGTGGAGATCAAGGGGAGAAAGGAAGACCAGTTGGAAGTTCCACAATAATCCAGGAAAAAATGTTAGAGATTAGTCCAGCATCTAGCATGGGGCCTGCCACAAAATAGTCATTCAAATGAAGTCACTGTCAAATGAAAAAAAAAAAAAGTCATCTAATATGATTTATTTTGCATGGTTTATTCTTCTTCACAAAATACTTTTTTCATTTCTCAAAATTTTCAAGTCATTCAAGATATCCTCCCACCTTAAAATCATAAAGCTTTCTCTTTTTTTTAGCTTTTTATTTTATATTGGAGTATAGTTGATTAACAATGTTCTGATAATTTCAGGTGTACAGCACAGTGATTCAGTTATACATATACATGTACCTATTTTTTTTCAAATTCTTTTCCCATTTAGGTTGTTACATAATATTGAGCAGAGTTCCCTGTGTTATACAGTAGGTCCTTGTTGGTTATGCATTTTAAATATAGCAGTGTGTACATGTCAATCCCAAACTCCCTAACTATCCCTTCCCTCCACCCTTCCCCCCTGGGGAATTAAGTTCTCTAAGTCTGTGAGTCTGTTTCTGTTTTGTAAATAAGTTCATTTGAATCATTTCTTTTTAGATTCCCCATATAAGTAATAGACGATATTTCTCTTTGTCTGACTTCACTCGGTATGACAATCTCTAGGTCCAACCATGTTGCTGCAAAAGGCATTATTTCATTCCTTTTTTTTTAATTAAAAATTTTTTTTTAATTTTTGGCTGTGTTGGGTCTTCACTGCTTGCTGCGCGTGAGCTTTCTCTAGTTGGGGTTGAGTGGGGGCTGCTCTTCATTGCAGTGCGCGGGCTTCTCATAGCGGTGGCTTCTCTTGTGGAGCACAGGCTCTAGGAGCACGGGCTTCAGTACTTGAGGCACACGGGCTCAGTAGTTGTGGCTGGCGGGCTCTAGAGCACAGGCTCAGTAGTTGTGGCACATGGGCTGGTTGCTCCGCAGCATGTGGGATCTTCCTGGACCAGCGCTTGAACCTGTGTCCCCTGCATTGGCAGGCGGATTCTTAACCACTGCTCCACCAGGGAAGCCCTATTTCATTCTTTTTATGGCTGAGTAATATTCCACTGTATATACGTACCACATCTTCTTTATCCATTCCTCTGTCGACAGACATTTAGGTTGCTTCCATGTCTTGGCTATTGTAAACAGTGCTGCAATGAACACTGGGGTGCATGTATCCTCTTGGACCATGTTTTTCTTCAGATATATGCCCAGGAGTGGGATTGAAGGATCATATGGTAGTTTTATTTTTAGTTTTTTAAGGAACCTCCATACTGTTCTCCATAGTGGCTGTACCAATTTACATCCCCACCAACAGAGTAGGAGGGTTCCCTTCTCTCCACACCCTCTCCAGCATTTGCTGTTTGTGGATTTTTTGATGATAGCCATTTTAACTGGTGTGAGGTGATATCTCATTGTAGTTTTGATTTGCATTTCTCTAATATCTAGTGATGCTGAACATCTTTTCACATGCCTCTTGGCCATCTGTATGTTTTCTTTGGAGGAATGTCTATTTAGGTCTTCTGCCCATTTTTTGATTGGGTTGTTAAAGTTTTCTTCATGTATCCCACTAGTAAATAAAAGTCTACTCCAGACTGTGTCAAATCAACTGAAAACGCATGCATGGCTTCCCTTCAGTGTAAGAATTTTCAAAGCATTGCTATTTCTATTCTACTATATTTCCAATGTATGTTTTGTCTGATTAAGTTTTCCAGTTACTAGACAATGCTCAAGTTTAAGAGTTTTTTTTTAATTTAAAAGACATAAGGTAAACATTTATCAAGTTTAAGAGTGTTTGCCTAATCTATTCATTACTTCTGTTTCGTTTTATTTATTTATTGTCTTTATTTCTTTATTTTTGTTATTCAGTTTAACTTCCCTCAAGAAAAAAATGGTTTCTCACTGCAAAGGGGAATAATAAAATTAAGCCATATAAATCAACATGATGGAAGCCAAACTAATCTGTTGAGTATCAACAGATGGCACATATATGGGAGTAAAATATTCTTGTATAATATTTATAACCAAAACCAAACCACCACTACTACACACAGGAGAGAAGGAAATATTCCAGTAGAATCCTGAAAAGTCCAGAGAAGAGGCACAGTATAAAATCATAGCCCTTAATTATTTTTATAGAAGGGAAAAAACTGTATCAGCTTAGCAAGGGATTGTTACTTGGGCCAGAACCTTATCCTAGTTATTTTGATTGAAGACATATTTGCTAATGAGAGATACATGTCTAATATGCTAGATAATTATAATTAGCATATATATCCAGAATATCAGAGAGAGAGAACTATAGTTAAAACCCAAGCTGAAAAGTAATACAACAGGTAACTGAAGAAACACTGCCACCAGCTCCAGGATTATGCTCAATGTTATTGAGAAAACTTTGGAATCGGCATTCCTCATATCAGGGGCATTGTGGTGTCTTTGGGAATTGGGGAAATCCAATCCAGGATGACAGCAGTGCAGTTCCTATTTAAGCAATGTTTGAGCATAAACAGCAGCGCCCTTATCTAAGCAAGACCAGGCCCCCAGGCATCATTCCCGGCCGCTTTAACATCGCTACCCTCCATTTTTCTGGCTCTCAAATTCTCTTACATCAATAGGTCCACTCCACTGGCTAATCAATATTTTTCATGTTTCACATCAGTGTTAGAGGTTCTAACACTAATTCACTCCCATAAATCTCTTCTCTTTCTACAAAGTTATATAAGGAAAGAAAAGCTTTGGAAAGTCATTGTTGACCCAGGGACACAGCTTCAGTGGGGTAGGGACAGAAACCCATTGGCAAGGGCTGAAAAGAGCAGGAGCTGCATACAGAGGAAGAACAACAAAACCATTTCTCCAAGAAGCCTGGCTGTGCTTTCGAGAGAGGTCAGCAGCTAGAAGAGGATTCAGGGCCAAGGGAGGGGTTTTTTGGTTTCTTCTAAGGTAGGAGAAATTTAAGGAAAATCAAAGAACACAAGAAAAATGTCAAAGTGAGTGGGATAGGGGGAGAGAGGAGGCTCAGGTAAATAGACTGGAACTATACGAGAGAAATGGAATAATTAATGGAGCAAGAAAATCAGAGGGAAGAGGCTAACAGAGGAGCTCTCCATTGAACCAGAGATGTTCCCCTGGGGCGGACCCCTGCAGTGGGTGAGCCCAGGTGCACATGGGGACGGAATGCCTGCTTTGTGAGTGGAGACACAAGGTCGCACTGCAGTGTAAGCTGATGGTTAAGGAAGGAGACAAGATGAGCATCTGAAGCAAAACTACCGTAAGGAACAGGAAAGATAACTGATAGGTAGAAGTATTAACAAAGGGCTGCAAATAAGACAATCCAAGCCCAACTTTTCTCTATAGAAAACAAATTCTACCACCCAACCAAGTAAATCTTTCACAGTCCACAAACACTACCCCTTTTCTTTTGTGTTGTACTGTTCAAACTCTAAGGGAAAAAATGCCAAAGTTTCTTTCATAGGGCAAATCTGGAGGCAAAGATCTGACAGAAGTTCACAGTAAAGAAATCCAATATCTCAAAACAACAAAGTCCACATTTTTTTTTAATAGTGATAGTTTTACTGTTACCAGAAGAATACAAAATATGGCCTTGGGATTGCTTTGGGCTATAACATCACCACCCATTTCTGATTTTCTTGTCCTGTGGTTTTGCTATGAAACATAAAGCGTTTTCAGCTTTTCTATGTAATCACTCTTCTGATTTGTGAGGGATTTTTCCATGCACATTCTACAAAGCACTGATTTTATGGGGATGATAGGATACACATGGTGTATCCTCCAGTGTTGGACAGATTTTGTATTATACACTTTGCTCTAAATTAAGCCTCTATCCAAGTAAAAAGAATGAGGTTACAAGCATTAGGTGTTTGGAACAATTACCATGGTGTGTGTGTGTGTGTGTGTGCGCGTGTGTGTGTGTGTGTGTGTGTGTGTTGGAGGGAGCGGTGAAGAGATTGAGAGAGTAAGAAGGGGGAATATGGACAACAGGCTACCTGAGGCATGTGTAATCAAAAGGACTATAGATAAAAACAGACCCAAAAGGCTGGATTAGAGCTTTCTTTAGTGGACAAGAGGACAAGACTTAATTGAAAATCTTAACTGGAGGATTAAGTCCCTCTGCTCGTCAAGTTCAGAACTGACAGGGTGAAGGAAAGGGCTACGTCAAGCCCTAGCCAAACTAAATGCAACATGAGCTTTATGGAATGGAGGCATATGCCCGATTCCTTTATCTCTTGCAAATACGCTCCCCATGAAGGAAACCCTGAGAGCCACCTGCCACAGGCACACACCAAAGGGAGGAGAGAGCACTGAGGGAGGGCGCTGAGTTTCAGTTGGAGACGTTGGAAAGCAGGCAAAAGATAGTAGGACCATCTCAAACACTGAGAGCATGAGCCATAGCTCTGCAGGTGAGCAAAGCCACATACACCCCATGGTGTGCAACACCCGGCACCACATTCCCCATGACTCCAATGTTTCACAAGCCCTCCCCTGACCTCAGTCTTGATAGAAACCCCGAGCCAGCTCTCCCCTCAGGACACACCTGACTTCTCTAGCAGCCCCTGTTACTCATTCTCCCATACCTGACATACCAAGAGGCAAGGAGACCCATCAGTATTGCACAGTTCCCCACTGCCCCTTCCAGGCAGTCATACCCTCCAATTCCCTGCAGAAGCCCTTCCTGGCCAGTGCTCATCGTCCTGCCCCACAGACCTGCTCTCATTCATCATATGTCCTCCCAAGGAGGGACACCATCCAAGCTAGGGACCTGAGAGACATGTTAGACACCACCCTGGTCTAATATGGCCCACATCCAGGTGGTCAAAAGGTCCTTTGAAGTCTACCCCCTTACAACTCTGGAATACTTTCCACCTACCTCTCTTCCCAACTGTCACAGACCACGTCCTTCAGGTCTTATGCTTAGGCCAGAATGGGAAGATCCTTGGTACCTCTTGTACATCTGGATCCTCTTCCAGGCCATGTCTACCTTCTAACTTCCAAGGCTTCGTTTGATCAGGGCTCCAGAAGACAAAACGTGGGTAAAAGAGCTGTGGACAGGGCTTCCCTGGTGGCGCAGTGGTTGAGAATTTGCCTGCCGATGCAGGGGACACGGGTTCGTGCCCCGGTCCGGGGAGATCCCACATGCCGCGGAGCGGCTGGGCCCGTGAGCCATGGCCGCTGAACCTGCGCGTCCGGAGCCTGTGCTCCACAAAAGTGAGAGGCCACAACAGTGAGAGGCCCGTGTACCGCAAAAAAAAAAAAAAAAAAAAAAAAAAAAGAGCTGTGGACATTGTCTTGTCAGCCAATGACCCCTAAAGACCCACAATCAACTGGGTCAGTGTTTTTGATTGTCCTAATGTCTACAACTAAATCAACCATGATGGACAGATGCGGTAAGAGAACAAAGAAATATCAGGTTACTGGAAATGTCCAAAGTTCCATACCCAACCAGCAAACTACTTATAGAACAAGCACAGACTTCATTACTATTAAAATACTCTGGCCTCACCTCATCCCGACAAAAACAAGACTGAGCCTTGCTAGCAGCTTCCCATGAACCGGTCGGTGCCAGTAATACATGATGAAATGATATTTTAAATGTGCCAGTTTCTAGAAATATAGTATCAACCAACTTTGAGCAAAACTGGAGAAAAAGCTTCCTAGACCAGGTCAAATCTTCAAAATGAGAATGTTAATTTCCAAAAAGATGTTTTCCTGGGCCAGATCTAAGGAAGAAAACATGCAATTTGACATGCCAGGAAATGACTTAAAGGTCCTCTGAAGGCAAAGGGGGGCAAGTTAATTTTGCTCTCAGGTACAAAAGACAGCCTCACGAATGTGATTTTCATGGCACCAAAGCTAGAACATCCAGTCCAGTACTGAGGAACACCTCAGGAAAAGAGCAGTGACCAAGAGAAGGATTGATGCGTGGTGCAGTCCCTGTTTCTACGTAGGATCTGCAGCTCAGAAAAGAACTAGTCTCAGGCTAAAACAGTCATCAGTTCATCAAAAGCTCAGACTTTAAAAGAGGGATCAATAAACCCAGAATTATTGAGCATTTTCTACTCAAAAGGCAGTAATACCAAAGTAATGCCATCAGACTGTCCTCTAAAGGTAAAATGTTTAGTCAACCAACCAGTTGTTTAATTAGCACAATGCCAAGCAAAAACGGTTGACAAATCCTTTCTCTGAATGAGCTTCATTAACTTTCTGGCTCTGCTAATATATGAACAAAGTCAGGATGAATTTCACAGACCCAAGTTTATACCAAAAACTTGACTCAATGAAACATAAATGAAAAAGTTATTATCTTCTGTGATTTCGAAAACAAAAATTTAAGAAGCATCTCAATGTAATAAGTCAAATATAAGAACTCAGGTATAAAGCAGTCAAATTAAAAGGAAGTCATCAAAGAACCCAGTCCTGGACCTCAAGTCAAAGGAAAAGCAATTCTAATGTACCAAAAGTCAGGACATCAAGAAAAAAGATCAATTATTAACCAGATCATCAAATCTAAAAGAGAAGAGAATTTTTACCATTCAATTACCTAAACCACTAAAGTGGTTTCTAAAACCTTTGTTTCCTGACAAGATCATGTGAGCCTTGGATTGATCATATGTCAGTAAACACCAAATTGCTACTGACTATTTCCACATACATGACAAAGTTTTCTTGGTATACCAAAAAACCCCTTACTTGAAATTTTACCATTTTAAAGTAATTCATACTCTATTTGGTTCACCACAATATTTGCTTGGCAACTACAAAGGCATTTAGGCTACTAATGGTACTTGGCTCTTCTGGAAAGAAAAAAAATGGGCAAATACACGTGTTTTAAATTATTTACTTTATTTTAATTCCCAGGTAAAAAGGAAAAGAAGTGGTCACAACGATTGTGTCTGGAAATGACCCAAGGGCTCTACGTGGCCAACTTGATACTTCTTTCATCTTTGAAGACCTGACTTTTCTTTCTACAGTGAGTCAGTCTGCATTAGTCCTAAGTCTGAGCAAAACTCTCAAGACAGAGACACTGAGAGTGAAGACAGCTGAACGGTGTGCCTGGATCATGATGTTGGCAAGCTGCACCGGGGCCCACCTTGGAGAGCAGCATTTGGTCGCCAACCCTGTGCATCTCAGAGAAATATTTTGCAGGGGAGGAAAGAAAAGGAACTGAAATCTTTTGCAAATAACACCTACACTCAACCCTGACCTGACATTAATCCATTTTCATCTCTGAATTAGAGGAAGAGAAAAAGAAATAGAAGAGGGAAAGATGGAAGAGAAAAAGAGATCATAATGAAGAACGTTACATATAGAACATTGGTTAAAGGTTCTGGAGTCAGAGAGACCTCAGTTTGATCCCAGTCCTGCCATTTAACAACTTTGTGTTAGACTTGGCCACTCTGCTTAATCATCACGAATCTTCGTTTTCTCATCTGTAAAATGGATTTAATAATACCCTACTGGGTAGTTGTGAGGAATAAAAAAAGAAAGATAAGTATGTAAAGCATTTAGCATGCTGCTTGCCACAGAGCAAGGGGGTCAATATACAGTAGTTGAAGAAAGAAGAGGGGAGAGGACAGGAGGGGAGAGGAAAAAAGTCTCCAGGGCTCAAAGAACAGCCTAAACTCAGGACACCTTATACGCTTTATAATCAATCTGAAACCATTTCCTAATGACTACATAATTAGCACTATGGTCATTCAGAAATGAATGTGTCCTCATCTTCCTCCTCTCATGGTGCATACAATCCAGCCCAGGAAACAGAAATCACACACGTGAAGTATGTAAAAAATAACCTACGTTGTACTAAGTTGTTAAATATTCCATATGTAGTAAAGCAAGCGCTGCGGCTACTTGGCGCGGGGGGCCAGTGAGCACTGACTTGCGGGGGAAAAGTGTCCGGGAGTGTGTGTTAGAGACAGACGTGAATAGACTTATAGGAGAAGGTGGGGGAGGCATATCTGGCAAAGAAAAAGCCTGAGTTTTGCCACTGAAACACTGAGGATGCGAGCAGGGAGTCATGGAGTGAGGAGAGCCTGGGTTAGGGCAGGGACAGGCAAAAAGCAGCAAGTTTGGGAGCCATTCAAAGCAAAAATGGACAGGACTTCGGAATTGAATATGAAAAATAAAAAAGAGGGGTCTGCCTGCATCTCTTTTGGATTCTTCATTCTCGTTTGAGGCCGAGAGTGCTCATTTCCACCTTCCTGGTATTTCTTCGGAGGAAGACAAAGCACACTCTTCTCTTTGCCTAGATAGCAGTTGGCATCCCCTTTCTCGATAACCAGGCTGCACAGGGCAAGGTTTACAAATGCAGGCTCGGCTGGGTCCATATCCCAGCTCTGACTCACTAGCTGTGTGGTCTCAGGCAAGCAAGCTAAGCTCCCAGGCCTCAGTTTCCTTATCTGTGAAAGAGAGGGTAATTCTGATACATCTCTCACAGACTGTTGAGAGTATAAGTGAATCAAAACATTTAACAAATTCCTTAATTCAGAAAAACTTAGAACAGTGCCTGGCACAGAGGCACAAATCCTATGTTCAGTAATTATCATTATTATTGTTTTATCTTTTACCTTTAATCTTTAGCCAGAATATATCCACAGGAAGTGCAAAGAATCATCTCACACATGACTAAGGAGGAGGAACCAAGGGGAAACCCATCTTGGAACTGCAAGTTCATCCAAAACTATCGCTGATGGTGAAACCCCCATGCAAGACTCAGACAATCCAGTGTCACACAGGGGATTTGCACCCATACCTGGCTTGGTGAATGGCCTCCATCCACTCTTTACCGTCCTGCTCCTCCTCACAGCGCAGCTCTAGTGGTTTCTGACCTTCGTGGCCAAAAAGAACAGTAAAGTAATACTGGAAAGAAAAACAAACAAAGTTATGTTTTATTTTTCAGGCATAACAGCATAACAACATGATATTTCCCTACAAAGGCTATATGTTTACAAAATGCATCAGCATTACGTAAATCATATTTCAAAATGTAATGACACTCCTAGTCCACTTGGCAGTGACTTTCTACCTAGAAGATACCATAGGATGCATCTTAACAACCCTCAATAAGATTCAACTCACCATATCTCAGATACAGAAAAGGTATTTGATAAAATTCTACACAAACACACGATTAGAATTCTTTGCAAACTCCAAAGTGAAATTTCTGAACCTGATAAATGATATCAAGCAAAAACTTACTACAAACATTTTAGCTAACGGTGAACTATTACAAGCAACCCTTCTAAAATCAAAAATAAGAAAAAATGGCAATTATCACCACTTGTATTTACCAATTCTGTCTGGAGGGCAACATAGAAAAATAAAGGAAAAAAGAAATGGAAAACAAGGGGGAAAAAATCATTTTGCACAGATGATGTGTCGACATTAAAAATTCATTGAAAAACTATTAAATAAGAACATCCCTCAAAATTGTTGAATATAAAATCAATACACGAAAATTTATTGCACTTTGATACAATATCAACAAATAGGAAACAATTTTGAAAACACAGCATTTGCAATAGCAAAGAAATATAAATGACGAACCTAAGAAAATAAGTTTATCACCTCTAAAGAGTAAATTAATCTATAATTTCAATGTATTCTAATAAAATTACCAATAGGTTTTCTTTGGGCGGAATTTGACAAAAGTGAATCTAGAATCTGAGCTAGGGACAGGAGAAGCTGTCACTTTAAACCAGTCTATTTGAGGCTAGACATATTAATACCAAACTGAGACTGTCTGGGAAGGAAATATGACTGGAGAACTTTTGATTATAGGAGAATTATCAGCAAATACACTGGGCCTGCTCAAGACTTCATTCTGGGGCACGAAAAGGACCAGCCCCACACAGCTGCTCTGAGACAGAAAACCAAAGACAAAACCTGAGTTTTTTCTGTTGTCCCAGCTTCCCACCCTACCCCCAAATTTCTCTTTATTCAGTGTGACTGTTACATACTCATTTTCTTCAAATGAATTAAAAACCTTCAGGACAAAAGCTTTTAGTCTATAAAAAACATTGAATCACTATGATATACACCAAAACTAACATAATATTGTAAATCAACTCTACCTTCAATTAAAAAAACCTTCAGGACAATAATCCTAGAGATAAATTCTTAAAGATCCTAGAATTTTTGGCACATTTTTACAAGAAGGAAAAAAACTGGCTAAGAGACCTCGTGTTACTTGTGCATAAATCATCAGCCAACTGAGGACATGTCTGTGAGATAATCCACTGCACTTCCCCAAGGACAGGCCTTAGCCCCGTAAATGACAAGCTGTCTTTAATTCTTAAACCTCTCGCCCAGCCAGAGGACTAAATGCTATGAACTAGGGGGAAATAATCTGATGAAAAGGCCACTGAGAATGGGAAGAATTGAGTTTAGCACTGTATTCAATAAAGCTCCATTTAAATTTGAGAGGAAAGGAGTCGAAACTCCACAAAATAACAAATCAGTGGCTTAAAGGGCAATCCTATAAGTGATGGCATTTCAGCAACAGCTGGCTACCAGCCAAGGCCAGATGCCCCGTCCAGGAAGAGGAAACATTTAATGAACCTGATATCGAAAGGCTGCAACCAGCACCTCAACAGCAGCTGCTGCTCGGGAACCCAATTAAAAGCCACCTTTAAAAGACAGCAAGGTAATTATATTAGCAGAGTACATCCAAAGGTTAGACTATGTCTCAGGCATGACAATGATGGAAAAAGTTTTGAGAAGTACAGGTTACGTTTCCAGAAGTTCAAATTCAGCTCAACCACAAAAACTCAAACACTGCCTCTACATGTACCTGCAGATTATTCAACTTAAGCCATTCATCAGAAAGTTTTCTTTGTGTATTCTGGCCTCATTCTGATATGAACTCAGTATACCATGGATCTATGTGTCAGACCTGGGGCTTCAGAGGTCCCCTTGGGGATCAAAAGCATCAGCAGACACCCCTGATGGTACTCTGTGACCTGTGACCTGCCCCACTGCAGGAAACCAGGAGGGGAAGTTCCAAAGTACTGGGTCATGGTGAAGTGCAAGGAAGAATTAAAACAGTGATGACCTTGTTTATGTCTTTAAATTCAACATCTACAATGGCAGTGAGCTTCCCTTCTTTTTCTCCCTGGATAGGTTCACCTACTCCCAAATATATTTCTCCAGGCAGATGCTCTCCCAGTGCCTGCCCCATATTTCTGCCATTAGCCAGCATTTCAATCAAGTCTAAAACTGAACTCACTCATGACCTTTCCTCCCTCCCTCCCACCTCCTAATGCTCCTCCTTGTACCTGCTGCCCTCACAGCTATTCCTTCTCCACTTGTGTTTTCTCTGTCAAGTACGTCTGTTTCCAACAGTTGTCCCAACTAGGAACCCCAAAGCCACCCTCAACTTCTCCCTCTTATCAGCCCCACACTGGGTTTCACCAGAGCTCCCTCCTAAGACTCTCTTCTGACTTTTATTATCCCTCACCTAGATTACTATAACAGCTTTATCACAGATGAAAATGACAGATATGACAACTTTGAAATACTTTCCAACTGAGACTGCTTTATCTTATAGCTGGTCTCTCTCCTTCGTTACATCTCAGCTGCTATTAAAGCCCAAAGTGGGAGGTTAATGGCCTCTCTGGAAGTAGGACTGGATGACCTAGGGAAGTCCCAGTGAGTTGTGAACACAAGAAGAAATGTGGAAGAGAAGTAGTGGTGGATGTGGGTAAGAAGGCAGAAGGCAGCAGAGATACATATGGTACAGCTTCTCCCCACTTGAGCCTAAAATCTCAGAGAAGGTTGAGGACCTAGAAGGATTGATGACAAAGCCAAAAGCCGAGGAACTTCCGTACCACTTTCCTTTTGGAGCAACAGAGGATGTCATCTCACGCAATGTTCTCTTGCCCCACTCCCACCCTCATGACAACATGGGGTGGTGACCCCATGGGTAATGACCGTATCATGTAAATCAGTAAAATTTTGTCACAGCGGTTAGATAAAGACAGGGCCTAAGTTTTGAGTTTAGCTATCCAGAGCCCCCCTAGTATTCAAGTGGTGTGATGTCCCTGAGGGTACCATGGAGGACTGTAGAGGCAAGGGGACTATCAGACCTCACGGCTGGGGCGGGGGGGGCTATGCAGCCCCAGCAAGAGCCAAGGTGTGGCCGTGTAAGTAAAACGGACATCTGGACCCTGACTGACCTGAGAGAGCATGGACCACAAGTTACAGCAGCCATACACTTCAGCAACAGATGACCAAGGCAGAGCCAGAACAACACCAGACCCCAGTCAGCACCAGCAAGGACCGCCCCCCAACCTCTGATAAACACACACATACAACCTCAAGGGCATGGGACCCCCCACTTACTGAGACACCATCTTCGTGAGGCACAGAAGAGAGAATGCATTACTTTTTACATGATTGGAGAAGACTGAATTTACTACTCTCAGCTAAATGCACGTTCTTTTTTCTCCACTTACTAAGTGGGGAAGGGGTCTTAAGGGGAAAGTCTGGTCAACTTTAAGGAAAAAAAATGTTCTTGAACATCTAAGTGCAGTGAGGGTAAATCTACAACCCTGTCCGCAGTCTTACCCAGCTCCCTCCAGCCCAAACAAGGTGGCCAGAGTTCTCTTCCTAAAAGATAAATCTGAGCTTTCGTATTCGCTTACAAACCCTCGCTGGTATTCTCAAACACCCACACCAACTAGCCCCATTCTCCATTTTTAACCTCATTTCTGCCTCTTTCCTACAAAGTACACCACACTCCAGCCAATCAACCCATCACTCCCCCAAGAAGACAGACAAGCTGTTTCCTCAGCCTCATGCTACTGACAGAGTATGGTCTCCAGAGTCACCAAACCTGGGTGCGAATCCTGACTCCTCCAAGTGGTAACTCTGAGACCTTGGGCACGTCATGCAACCTTTCTGAGACTGAGTTTCCCCTGGTCAATGAGAGGATAGAGAGGAAAGAGACCTTACAGGATTGATTAGCTGACATGCAGTGCCTGCACCCAGGAGGCACTTAACAAATGTTAATTCCCTTCCCTCTCAGTGCATCTCTGTCTTGACTTTCTTCCTCTCCAGTCCCTTCTCCACCTACACACTCTTATTGAACTTTCATGACTCATGTCACGAACCATCAATTCTGCTAAGAATCTTTCCCAGGCACCTTCTGGCAAAAAGGAGTCCCTCTCTCCTCTGGCAATAACCCCGTGCACATTGTTCTCACATCACCTTAGAGTTGTCCATGCATATGTCTCTCTTCCTTGCAGGACTTGTCCCTTTGTACCCTTGATCCTAGCACTGTGCTGGGCACACACAAATCCCTCAATAATGTTTGGTGAATAAATGATCATCAGTAAAGAAACATGAGGTATAGTTAACCTAATAAATTTGCTTCAAACAGCCACACATGACAATTTCATGACTATATAATCACATCCAGGTAGACATCCAGAGAAAAGATTCAGAAAGACCCCTAAAGCTACCAAATACATATTTTTATAAGACAGAAAACAGAACATTATGATGTTCCTTACAATCCCCTAGACAAGCAATAAGAACAGATACTGTAGGTTGGCAGATTCACCAAAGGGTCTTACCTCTTACCTACAATAACCATAAAATGCCAGAAAGACAACATAATGAACAGATCTATGAAATTTAAATGTTCAGGGTCTTATTGGTATCTACTGAAGCTTTATATGAATTTTTATTTTTCAATTGTCTGGTTTTTATTATAATGGTTTTGCTGCTGTTTATGCTATGTGTTTTTGCAGAAAGAACAAATGTAACCCAATACGAGAACACAAGCTCACTTAAAACTCTGGTCCTTAGGCTTCTGCAAGTTAACAAGTTTATAGCTAAAACAGTGGCAATTGCTGGAGGATGGTATTATAGGAGCACTTCCACATTCTACATTTCTGTATTGTTTGAATCATTTACAATAAAGACATAAAGCTATGTAGCCAACAAAAATATGCTCATTCCATTTTCAAATTGTTTGAGTCATTTATAATAAACACATATAGCTATATAATCAGCGATAAAGATTGTATCCATTTTCAAAACTATGTCTAGGTCTTTATAATACTACTTATATACCCAGAAAAAGTAAATGATGTTGGTCAAATCAATGATGTTCAAAAGAAGATTAAGAACCACTGTGGGGGGCTTCCCTGGTGGCGCAGTGGTTGCGCGTCCGCCTGCCGAAGCAGGGGAACCGGGTTCGCGCCCCGGTCTGGGAGGATCCCACGTGCCGCGGAGCGGCTGGGCCCGTGAGCCGTGGCCGCTGGGCCTGCGCGTCCGGAGCCTGTGCTCCGCAACAGGAGAGGCCACAACAGAGGGAGGCCCGCATACCACAAAAAAAAAAAAAAAACCACTGTGGGTTTTCTTAAAGTATTTGGCAGAAAAATAATCTCTTTCAAAAAAAACTGCTGTGCCATATGTATTATTATTTTGATGGTACTTCAGGGTTTTAAATTATTACATATGTTGTTGACATTTTTCAGTTTCAGATTAAGAGAACTAAAACCAACGCTCTCTGCAGCCTTTGAGGCAGAAAATCCTCCTCGAATCCTCTTCCCACACTTGGCTCCTGTCTGGGAGGGATGGAAGGCCCTACAGGAACTTGCTATGGTCTCCTCTCCAGAGGCCACATTTCTGACCCTGCGAGTCAGACACTGGATGGGATTTTTAAAAAAAGATGGATGCCTTCCAAATGTTCCCAGCTTGGTGACTTACACACCTGGGGCTAATGATCATGAGAACAGAGCAGCCTGGAGTGGCAGTGCCTCTGGGACCACAGCATGGCTCTAAAGCCAGGAGGAGATCTCAAACCCCACCCAGGCCTTGGGGTCTGGCCTTCCTAGTCCCCAGGAATGTGAATAACGCTACTGAGTGGCCCTCTGCAGCCCGGAGCATATTCCTCCTGCAGCAGCCCCATGCGTTGCTATGACCATCCATGGAAGTCAGAAGGGAGACTCCAAGTGTCCCTGGATGTGGAGATGGATGAAAACCATGGATAGCAATTCTCCAGTCTAGGTGCATCTCCCAAGCAAGAACAAACTGTACTCATGTTAATCTTGCTATGATTCATTACCTCCTGCTCTTTCTCCCTTCTCCCCTTTCTTCTTCTTTCTGTAACTGCTTGTAGAGTGGAAATGAAATGCATTTTAAACATCTGATACATTTGACGAAACTGAGCTTTATGTGCCCTTATACTAATTTTCACTCCTAGGGGTTTAACTTCACCCAAACTGATAACTGTCTTTACCATCCACAGGAACTTCAATTAATGTTCCTAGTATGTGACTGGCCCTCTGTAAGAGAAAAGTATCCCATCCCTGAGCCCTAGAGGCAAAGACAGATCGCTCTAAATCTGATTTGCTGCCACTGACCTGGCAGAGCGTGAGAGAGAGAGATAAGAGAAGACAGAATGAAAATAACATTCAGGTGGGCATAAAAAAAGGGAAAATACATCATGTTTTTTTGATACCATCCCCTCCCCTCCTCCTCCTGGCATTCCTACTCTTTTGTATTTCCTGCCATTGAAATGTTACTTGCAAGGGACTTCTCTGCCCATTGCACCTGGTCACCATTGTGCCAGCTGATGGGGCATACACTGAAGAAGAAAAGCCTAAAGCATTATATCCTGAACCCAGCACCACTGGTCTCTGGAAGAGAAATCATTTCACTCTCCTGCCTCAGGGACTGTTTTTATATAGTGGGATCGTTTCCTGACCACAACTCTATCTCATGGGTACTTTTAGCTCCAAAGAAGACTCTGTAAACTAAAGTAGGCCGTATTTTCCAACTACTTCATAGACTCCATCTTTTCATATCATGGTTACACGCTGAAGCTCATTTTTTTTTTTAATTCATAGTTTTAGCTATTTATTTATTTGGTCCTCGTTGCTGTGTGCAGGCTTTCTCTAGTTGTGGTGGTGCGCAGGCTTCTCATTGCGGTGGCCTCTCCCGTTGTGGGGCACAGACTCTAGGAGTGCAGGCTTCAGTAGTTGTGGCTCACGGGCTCTAGAGCGCAGGCTCAGTAGTTGTGGTGCACGGGCTTAGTTGCTCCGC
>NC_041221.1:81647560-81711325 GCF_002837175.3 Physeter macrocephalus | reverse complement strand
ATCCCACGTGCCGCGGAGCGGCTGGGCCCGTGAGCCGTGGCCGCTGGGCCTGCGCGTCCGGAGCCTGTGCTCCGCAACAGGAGAGGCCACAACAGAGGGAGGCCCGCATACCACAAAAAAAAAAAAAAAACCACTGTGGGTTTTCTTAAAGTATTTGGCAGAAAAATAATCTCTTTCAAAAAAAACTGCTGTGCCATATGTATTATTATTTTGATGGTACTTCAGGATTTTAAATTATTACATATGTTGTTGACATTTTTCAGTTTCAGATTAAGAGAACTAAAACCAACGCTCTCTGCAGCCTTTGAGGCAGAAAATCCTCCTCGAATCCTCTTCCCACACTTGGCTCCTGTCTGGGAGGGATGGAAGGCCCTACAGGAACTTGCTATGGTCTCCTCTCCAGAGGCCACATTTCTGACCCTGCGAGTCAGACACTGGATGGGATTTTTAAAAAAAGATGGATGCCTTCCAAATGTTCCCAGCTTGGTGACTTACACACCTGGGGCTAATGATCATGAGAACAGAGCAGCCTGGAGTGGCAGTGCCTCTGGGACCACAGCATGGCTCTAAAGCCAGGAGGAGATCTCAAACCCCACCCAGGCCTTGGGGTCTGGCCTTCCTAGTCCCCAGGAATGTGAATAACGCTACTGAGTGGCCCTCTGCAGCCCGGAGCATATTCCTCCTGCAGCAGCCCCATGCGTTGCTATGACCATCCATGTCAGTCAGAAGGGAGACTCCAAGTGTCCCTGGATGTGGAGATGGATGAAAACCATGGACAGCAATTCTCCAGTCTAGGTGCATCTCCCAAGCAAGAACAAACTGTACTCATGTTAATCTTGCTATGATTCATTACCTCCTGCTCTTTCTCCCTTCTCCCCTTTCTTCTTCTTTCTGTAACTGCTTGTAGAGTGGAAATGAAATGCATTTTAAACATCTGATACATTTGACGAAACTGAGCTTTATGTGCCCTTATACTAATTTTCACTCCTAGGGGTTTAACTTCACCCAAACTGATAACTGTCTTTACCATCCACAGGAACTTCAATTAATGTTCCTAGTATGTGACTGGCCCTCTGTAAGAGAAAAGTATCCCATCCCTGAGCCCTAGAGGCAAAGACAGATCGCTCTAAATCTGATTTGCTGCCACTGACCTGGCAGTGCATGAGAGAGAGAGATAAGAGAAGACAGAATGAAAATAACATTCAGGTGGGCATAAAAAAAGGGGAAATACATCATGTTTTTTGATACCATCCCCTCCCCTCCTCCTCCTGGCATTCCTACTCTTTTGTATTTCCTGCCATTGAAATGTTACTTGCAAGGGACTTCTCTGCCCATTGCACCTGGTCACCATTGTGCCAGCTGATGGGGCATACACTGAAGAAGAAAAGCCTAAAGCATTATATCCTGAACCCAGCACCACTGGTCTCTGGAAGAGAAATCATTTCACTCTCCTGCCTCAGGGACTGTTTTTATATAGTGGGATCGTTTCCTGACCACAACTCTATCTCATGGGTACTTTTAGCTCCAAAGAAGACTCTGTAAACTAAAGTAGGCCGTATTTTCCAACTACTTCATAGACTCCATCTTTTCATATCATGGTTACACGCTGAAGCTCATTTTTTTTTTTAATTCATAGTTTTAGCTATTTATTTATTTGGTCCTCGTTGCTGTGTGCAGGCTTTCTCTAGTTGTGGTGGTGCGCAGGCTTCTCATTGCGGTGGCCTCTCCCGTTGTGGGGCACAGACTCTAGGAGTGCAGGCTTCAGTAGTTGTGGCTCACGGGCTCTAGAGCGCAGGCTCAGTAGTTGTGGTGCACGGGCTTAGTTGCTCCGCAGCATATGGGATCCTCCCGGACCAGGGATCAAACCCGTGTCCCCTGCACTGGCAGGCAGATTCCCAACCACTGCGCCACCAAGGAAGTCCCTGAAGCTCATTCTTTATTGTTAAAATATATGTCAAATCTCCCAACTATTTCCTCCTACTACTTCAAATCTCCTCCTACTTCCTTCCTTTGTTCCTTCTTAAGAACAAAGACCTAAGGTGCTGAAGGCTTTCCCCCTCCCCACTGGTTCACTTTCTTTTCAACTCTGAGATTCAGAGATCTTGCCATGGGCATATTCACTTCAATACAAGCCAACTTCACAGATTCATGACGCACCTGAGCAAGCAGTGTGGTTCCACAGAAGGTGCCGAGACTAGAAGGAGGGACATCAGGATTCTGAGCGTGAACTCTGGCAAATTCCTCTCGTGCTGTTTGTTCTTGGGCAAAGTGAAGACAAGGCCACCTCTCCTACTAACCCCAAGGTGAAGATAAAATGCAATAACACACATCAAAGTGTCTTGAAAAGCATGAAGTGTGTCTTGTCATTCCTGTGGTGGTAGAACTGCCAGATCTCACCGGGAAAGCGGTCACCTCGAGTCTGCCTCGGACACCGCACTTGTTCCAGCTCTGCAAAACTGGGTAATTCGAGTGTTCCTCCTGCCTTCTCCCCACTGCTCTCCTCAGATAATAGTGCACGGGGGAAAAAAAAGGATGTATTAAAATTATAAACCAGCACACTGGGTACCTGGTGATTTCGAAGAGATCATACTGTTTTTATTATGGTGGTTGTTGGTTGTTTTGTTCTTGTGGATTTTTTGTGTGTGGTTGTTTGACAGTCATGATGAAAAGATTTCTAATTTTCCCAAAGGCTTAGAGAAGAGCTGTATTTTGAATTTTCAATGACATGCAATAATTTGCTAAATGATTTGTCCCAACAGAAGCCAACACACAGACTGTAAACTTGAAACTATGAATAAAGCAGAGTATTAACATGCATAAAATCCACACTATGCTACGATATCAGCATTTAAGAACTGCCTCAGAATGTATTCTTCTATTAAACGCATTTAAATGGACAGGAAATGAACTTAGAATCCAGCTTAAGGAGTAAGAGTTTGACTGCCTCCTACTGTGGTTTTCTACCACAACAGGAAAAATACATTCTGTCTGGCTTCCAAATTTCAGAGAGAAGTGAGTCAAATTAAACTGTGCCAAGGGGTCAGAAAGCCTCTCATTTTAAGAATGGCTAAAAGAACTTGATATATTTGGATGCACTTCAAATCTTTGAAAGATCATCATATAAAAATTGCAACAGAGAAACTTTCAGCAACCAAGGGATCTGAGCTCCCATAAAAGTTATACTGAAATTTATGAAAAGGGAAGCATGATACATGGTGGCTTAAGTCATCATCCCTGACTCACAGGAAAAGGCAATGACTCCTCTTCATGTTTTGTTACATTCTCACGTAAGTGCCTTTCTCTTGTATTACCACTCCAGACAGGGACAGATGTTATTAACGGTAACGTTTGATCTTTGTGACTGGCTTCACCCCATCCCCAGTCCTCCTGTTTACTTACTATCTTTAAAGAGAGACATCTAACTCATGTCTGCCTAGAGCCACCGACTTGAGCACACTTGTGAATTCAGTCACCAGTGTCACAGGCCCGCATACCACAAAAAAAAAAAAAAAACCACTGTGGGTTTTCTTAAAGTATTTGGCAGAAAAATAATCTCTTTCAAAAAAAACTGCTGTGCCATATGTATTATTATTTTGATGGTACTTCAGGATTTTAAATTATTACATATGTTGTTGACATTTTTCAGTTTCAGATTAAGAGAACTAAAACCAACGCTCTCTGCAGCCTTTGAGGCAGAAAATCCTCCTCGAATCCTCTTCCCACACTTGGCTCCTGTCTGGGAGGGATGGAAGGCCCTACAGGAACTTGCTATGGTCTCCTCTCCAGAGGCCACATTTCTGACCCTGCGAGTCAGACACTGGATGGGATTTTTAAAAAAAGATGGATGCCTTCCAAATGTTCCCAGCTTGGTGACTTACACACCTGGGGCTAATGATCATGAGAACAGAGCAGCCTGGAGTGGCAGTGCCTCTGGGACCACAGCATGGCTCTAAAGCCAGGAGGAGATCTCAAACCCCACCCAGGCCTTGGGGTCTGGCCTTCCTAGTCCCCAGGAATGTGAATAACGCTACTGAGTGGCCCTCTGCAGCCCGGAGCATATTCCTCCTGCAGCAGCCCCATGCGTTGCTATGACCATCCATGTCAGTCAGAAGGGAGACTCCAAGTGTCCCTGGATGTGGAGGTGGATGAAAACCATGGACAGCAATTCTCCAGTCTAGGTGCATCTCCCAAGCAAGAACAAACTGTACTCATGTTAATCTTGCTATGATTCATTACCTCCTGCTCTTTCTCCCTTCTCCCCTTTCTTCTTCTTTCTGTAACTGCTTGTAGAGTGGAAATGAAATGCATTTTAAACATCTGATACATTTGACGAAACTGAGCTTTATGTGCCCTTATACTAATTTTCACTCCTAGGGGTTTAACTTCACCCAAACTGATAACTGTCTTTACCATCCACAGGAACTTCAATTAATGTTCCTAGTATGTGACTGGCCCTCTGTAAGAGAAAAGTATCCCATCCCTGAGCCCTAGAGGCAAAGACAGATCGCTCTAAATCTGATTTGCTGCCACTGACCTGGCAGAGCGTGAGAGAGAGAGATAAGAGAAGACAGAATGAAAATAACATTCAGGTGGGCATAAAAAAAGGGAAAATACATCATGTTTTTTTGATACCATCCCCTCCCCTCCTCCTCCTGGCATTCCTACTCTTTTGTATTTCCTGCCATTGAAATGTTACTTGCAAGGGACTTCTCTGCCCATTGCACCTGGTCACCATTGTGCCAGCTGATGGGGCATACACTGAAGAAGAAAAGCCTAAAGCATTATATCCTGAACCCAGCACCACTGGTCTCTGGAAGAGAAATCATTTCACTCTCCTGCCTCAGGGACTGTTTTTATATAGTGGGATCGTTTCCTGACCACAACTCTATCTCATGGGTACTTTTAGCTCCAAAGAAGACTCTGTAAACTAAAGTAGGCCGTATTTTCCAACTACTTCATAGACTCCATCTTTTCATATCATGGTTACACGCTGAAGCTCATTTTTTTTTTTAATTCATAGTTTTAGCTATTTATTTATTTGGTCCTCGTTGCTGTGTGCAGGCTTTCTCTAGTTGTGGTGGTGCGCAGGCTTCTCATTGCGGTGGCCTCTCCCGTTGTGGGGCACAGACTCTAGGAGTGCAGGCTTCAGTAGTTGTGGCTCACGGGCTCTAGAGCGCAGGCTCAGTAGTTGTGGTGCACGGGCTTAGTTGCTCCGCAGCATATGGGATCCTCCCGGACCAGGGATCAAACCCGTGTCCCCTGCACTGGCAGGCAGATTCCCAACCACTGCGCCACCAAGGAAGTCCCTGAAGCTCATTCTTTATTGTTAAAATATATGTCAAATCTCCCAACTATTTCCTCCTACTACTTCAAATCTCCTCCTACTTCCTTCCTTTGTTCCTTCTTAAGAACAAAGACCTAAGGTGCTGAAGGCTTTCCCCCTCCCCACTGGTTCACTTTCTTTTCAACTCTGAGATTCAGAGATCTTGCCATGGGCATATTCACTTCAATACAAGCCAACTTCACAGATTCATGACGCACCTGAGCAAGCAGTGTGGTTCCACAGAAGGTGCCGAGGCTAGAAGGAGGGACATCAGGATTCTGAGCGTGAACTCTGGCAAATTCCTCTCGTGCTGTTTGTTCTTGGGCAAAGTGAAGACAAGGCCACCTCTCCTACTAACCCCAAGGTGAAGATAAAATGCAATAACACACATCAAAGTGTCTTGAAAAGCATGAAGTGTGTCTTGTCATTCCTGTGGTGGTAGAACTGCCAGATCTCACCGGGAAAGCGGTCACCTCGAGTCTGCCTCGGACACCGCACTTGTTCCAGCTCTGCAAAACTGGGTAATTCGAGTGTTCCTCCTGCCTTCTCCCCACTGCTCTCCTCAGATAATAGTGCACGGGGGAAAAAAAAGGATGTATTAAAATTATAAACCAGCACACTGGGTACCTGGTGATTTCGAAGAGATCATACTGTTTTTATTATGGTGGTTGTTGGTTGTTTTGTTCTTGTGGATTTTTTGTGTGTGGTTGTTTGACAGTCATGATGAAAAGATTTCTAATTTTCCCAAAGGCTTAGAGAAGAGCTGTATTTTGAATTTTCAATGACATGCAATAATTTGCTAAATGATTTGTCCCAACAGAAGCCAACACACAGACTGTAAACTTGAAACTATGAATAAAGCAGTGTATTAACATGCATAAAATCCACACTATGCTACAGTATCAGCATTTAAGAACTGCCTCAGAATGTATTCTTCTATTAAACGCATTTAAATGGACAGGAAATGAACTTAGAATCCAGCTTAAGGAGTAAGAGTTTGACTGCCTCCTACTGTGGTTTTCTACCACAACAGGAAAAATACATTCTGTCTGGCTTCCAAATTTCAGAGAGAAGTGAGTCAAATTAAACTGTGCCAAGGGGTCAGAAAGCCTCTCATTTTAAGAATGGCTAAAAGAACTTGATATATTTGGATGCACTTCAAATCTTTGAAAGATCATCATATAAAAATTGCAACAGAGAAACTTTCAGCAACCAAGGGATCTGAGCTCCCATAAAAGTTATACTGAAATTTATGAAAAGGGAAGCATGATACATGGTGGCTTAAGTCATCATCCCTGACTCACAGGAAAAGGCAATGACTCCTCTTCATGTTTTGTTACATTCTCACGTAAGTGCCTTTCTCTTGTATTACCACTCCAGACAGGGACAGATGTTATTAACGGTAACGTTTGATCTTTGTGACTGGCTTCACCCCATCCCCAGTCCTCCTGTTTACTTACTATCTTTAAAGAGAGACATCTAACTCATGTCTGCCTAGAGCCACCGACTTGAGCACACTTGTGAATTCAGTCACCAGTGTCACAGCCTTCTCTTACAGCAAGGCAACTAAACTTTAGCACCATTCCAGTGTCCATTCTATCCTGGCCTCTCCTGAACTAGTCTGAACTTCTAACTTCACATGAAACCTCCAAAACCTTTTTACTTCATGCTATCTTCATCACTTTCTCATTTCAACCATTGGTTTTACTTATTTCCCATTTGCCAACCATATTCTCATTTGTGTAAAAGTACGTACAGTGAAAATGTATGCTGTTAACACCTAGGTTAGTTAGTCCCACTTAGCAGAGAAGAGAATACTTCAGCAAAGAGACTTGAGTAAGTGCTGGAGTTCCCCTGCTGCTTCAAGGAAATTTTTTGAGGTGCTCTGTCAAAGAGGGACAATGGTTATGCCGAAAAGTGGGAAGGGGAAATATGTCTAATGAGACCAACTTCAGATTTATCCTGTGTAGCTCCAGAAGGCACAAACAGGAATAAAATGTTAAAGTGAGAGATTTGGAAGACCTTTCTAAAAACGGGATGGATGCTGCTGCCAGCTGACCATATCTCAATGGTGTTTAGAAAGGGATTCCTGCCATTGGAAAACAGAACCAGATGGCCTCTAATACCCCACAGTATCAAAATCCTTTAGTAGCTGTAACATACTCTAGAATTTTACCATCAAGGTATGCAATAGAGGAGGCATATAAACAACGGTTAGACAACCATTCTGATTTTGCTGTTCAATATCTCAGTTTTTATTGCATGGCAATTTACCAAAGTGGGAGTAAAAGGAAATACATGTCTAAATAAAGAAATAATTAGTGCCTTTTAAGAAGTAAAGTCTTTTATGACACTGTGCCTGGTTTGTATTGATAACCATCAGTTACACTTATCAGATCAACTAAGAACCACTGTTGCACTGATGGTTTTTAATCAGAAGCATTGGGTTTGTAACAATACAAAACTGACAGAAAGAGTCCTTTGAAATCTTATTTCATTTTTTACATTTTAAGTGCTAACTACTCAGCAATAATTATTTGCACTTTAATTCATTGAGCAAACCTCAAAGATGGAAGCCCTAATAATAATGATAATCAGATAGTAATGATCAAATGCATAGCTCATGAATCAAAAACTGGATAATATAAAAAGATTAATTTAGTTAATTAATTTTTTTATTTATTTAATAAATAAAGAAGTTTTCTAAATCAATAAGGAGAAGCCAAATATCCTAATAGAAATGTGGGAAAAGAAACAGAAAATTCATTTGCCCACAAACAAAACAAAAATTGACACAAATAGGTGAAAATATGAAAAAGAAATGCATATAAGTACATTAAGACTATCTTTTCAAATTGCAATTTTTTAAATAATAAAATCCAGAGTTAGGAAGTGTAATGTGCTGATTGAAATAAAAACGGTTACAAACTTTGTGGAGATGGTTGGCAATTTATATCACAGACTTTAAGCTATTCTCTGATACTAATGAAATCATTAAAAATACATTCAAAGACTTATGTCTAAGAATGTTTATAGCATCATTAACAATAATAAAAGCGTCCAACAATAGGGGACAAATTAAATTATGGGATATTTAAACTGGAACACTCTGAGCAATTAAATTAATAATCACACTCTGTAAGAATATTTTCAGGCTAGCCCCTGAACTATGCATAACAGGAAAAATTCCAAGGAACCCTGTGAAAAGTAAAAGCTACAAGACTGAAAAGACTGATCAAAGATTTCAGCTACTATCCTCCACAGGAAGACAGAGTTTAGAAATTGAGTCTGCCAAGTAAGCTGCGTGCTAGAATAAAAATGAACATTCTTCAAAGGAAAACAACATAATCCAGAGTCTTTAAAATGTATTATCCAATATGTCCAGTATATGCTAAAAGATTAGTAGGAAAAAAAACAACAGGAAAACTAGGGCCATAATCCTGAGAAAATATGACACAGATGTTGAAATTAGCAGACAGAACTTCAAAGTGGTTATTTAAAATGTATACAAAGACAAAGGAAAAGAGAGTTATAATGAGAACACAGATGGGGAATCTCAGCAGAGAAATGGAATTCTAAAAAAGAAACAAATGGAAATTTTTAGAAATGAAAAGCATAACAACTGAAATGAAAAAATTAAATGGATAAACATAATTGCAGATTAGAGACTGCTGTTTCCAATGAAAGGGTAAATGTAGTAAACCTGCCACAAAGAAGACAGTTGATCTCCTTAAAAATGGTACCATATGAAGGCTCAGTGTTGATCTCTATTGCTGTCAGTTTGGACATTTAGCACAACAAGAGCTAGATCAGTCTTAGTAAGAATAAACTTATGCTGTTGGGTCCATGAGTAGCCTCCTTCTCTGCCACAATGGTCATTTTGTTCATATGCTCATTGTATCAGCACTGGGGTGACCAGTGACACACATTATCTGAAATAAAGTGGCCTGGTCAGTTTGTCGATTTGGTCATTTAGTGCCAAGTAAACTGCCTGCTAGAATAAGAAATGAACACTCTTCAGAGGAAAATAGAATAGAATAGAATCCAGAGTCTTTAAATCTCTCTAGTGGATGCAGCAGAGATTGTCGCACTTGGGGCTCACTCCTATTTGTCCATCCAAATGCTTCTACTCAGGTCTTGCTACTCCCAAACTTCTAACCTTTTCCTTCCAGGTCTTTGATGCCAGCCAGAACATTCACCACTTCCCATAAGTTTGTATATGTTTGAGTCTCAGACGACTTCTCTTCCCACACAAAGTGGATGATCAGGGGCACAGACTGAGAGTCTACCCATTGGGAGAATTTCTCATCACAGTCTTTCAAGGCCATTTGGAACTGACCCATCCACAACCCAAGCTTGGGCTTTTCCCTTTTCCTTCATTGAGCTGTACAGGATCCCCTATACAGCCATAGGCATTAGCTGAGAAAGGGGTGCTGGTGTAACAGTGGTGGATGCCGTGGAGGTAAAAAGTAAAAATTGTGTGTAAGAGTTGTCCCACCACAGGCTGAAATGGTTGGACCTTTATACCACTGCCTCACTCAGTCACTGAATGTGGGCTGCTTCAGGAAGGGTGTAATCTTGGACAAGGCAGCTCTCTGCAGCTGTAGTAGACTCTGAAGGAGCTGACAGCTAGAGATTGTCTGCTGACCAACTCCCTGCAGCTGGGTAGCAACTCTTTCTTTGAAGGGGGATCTGGCAGATGCAACTCCATGCCTAGCAAAATCTCAAATGTCCTTCAACAGGTGAATAATAATGTGGTACATTAGTACAATGGAAAACTATTCAGCAAGGAATAAATAACTGCTGATACTCAAATAAACGTGTATGAATCTCCCCATAAACTATTAATAATTATACAGGAAAAAGCAACTTTTTAGTGAAGAACTCTGGCAGACACCACCATAACCAAATGAATAAGCTAAAGAAAAATTATGAATTTATACCTAGGGAAAGGGAGAGAGAGAGAGAAAGTAAATGGGGCAAAGTATTCATACCTAGTGAATCTGGGTAAAGGACATACAGGAGTTCTTTGTACTACTCTTGCAATTTTCCTAAAGTTTAAGATAATAACAACATTTGAAGTTTTTTAAAAGTTAGGTTGCTAGAAGGCAAATTCACAGTCATATCTCCATGTATCTAAGGATCTGCTGTAAAAGTCTGGTTACACTATAACATTTCCATTGACAGGGGAAAAGGTCAATAAGTCAAAAAAGCAGGATTTAGAGCGATAGATGGAATGCAACTACCCATTTACTCTAAAAGAAAAATAAATATATGTAACATCTATTTATTTATAATATGTATGTTTGTAAATGGATAAAGAAATATATTGAAAACACGTACTAAATGAAGAAAGCGTGAAAGCAAATCCCATCATCCAGTAATTCTACTTCCTAGAGAAACACTCAAAGAGCGCATACAAAGATGTTCATTGCAATACTGTTTTAAGAGCCAAAAAAAAGACAACAATCTAAATATCTATCAATAAAAGGATAGCTAAATACTATAGTAAACCATGAATAAGTAGTTTAAAAGAATGAGTTCTACATGTACCAACATTTATAGGAAAGGCAATAAAAGCAAGCTAGAGAATACAGAATTAACATTTATGAAAAAGTATTAATAAAAAAATGGAAGAAAAAAATGAAAATGTTAACAGTAATTACCCATTAGTAATTATTATCTTCTTATTTATACACTTTATGCGTTTTTCAAATTAGCCATAATGAGCATATACATTTTAAAGACATAAATATAAATAGTCCTATGAATGGTAAAGATTTGAAATATACTCAGGGTCAATTAGACATTTTCCTGCTTTAAAACAAAACAAATAATGCTAAAGCATCGCAACGTAAAAAAGAGGGCTATATGGTATGCATTTACTTATAAGTAGAAAAATGTACAATGAATTGCTGGAAACATTTATGTAAATAAAAGGACTTGGAGCACATCTGGTGGACATGACTGGCTATTAAATACCAAAGGAGCAGGATTAGGAAGGGAGCTCAAAATGTTTTCTGAATGTGAACTATTAATGATGGTTTTGCTGGGCCTCTTCCCCCAAAAAAGACTTTTAATATTAAAAATACATTGTCACCTCATTTGTTGATAGCTGAAAGCTTATGGCTGTCAGACATTTAAAAGAAAATGACAATCTCAAATCTCCACAATCAGAATGGCTAAGAATATCAAACTTCAGTCCTGGAAAAGAAAATTCACACATGCACATGTTCATTAGCTACAGCTTTATATTTTTGCTGCTTCTCCAAAAATCCTCAAAAAGCTAAACCTCTCCCAAATTCTCCAAAGCAGGGTGTCTTTAATTTAGTTTATGCCACACTCTAATTTCTCTTTGAGGAAGACATAACAAGGAATTCAGCCTATGCCTTATGCATTTTATTCTTTTTTTCATTGTGAAAATACAAGCCAAATGCCACGGCTTTTGTCTACCACCTATGTAAATTATTTACTTCTTTTGAAAAAGTTTATTTTTTGCACATGATAATAATCACATTAATCATATAAATACAGAAAATATAGAAAAGCAAAATTAGAGGGGGAAATTTATCCATAATCCCAACATCATCCAAAGACAATCACTGTTAAATTTTGATGTATTTCAATACATTCTATTTTCTAAAAGCCAGTTTAATATAGTTGAGCTCATGCTGCATATGCAATGTTACTCCAGCTTTTTTCCAGTTACATGATAACCTAAATATGTTTCCATGTTACTTAAAATGTGGTAAACATTTATAAAAGCCTGTATAGCATTGCACAGAGAGGATATACTACAGTTTACTTAAATTTATTTGCTTATTTTTGAAACATTTAGAAGGTTTTCAATTATTCCTCATAACATTTTGGTACATAAAATTTTTAATTTGAATATTGAGTTAGTCCGTTGATTGAGATTCTCAAGAGTGGACAAAAGATATGAATAGTTTGGGGTGTTTTTTTTAACTTGTTTTAGATTTTCTTTAGGGATCTTTACTCCATGTTTGCCAAGGTCGACACAAGGCTGCATCTGACGGGCATGATAATCAGCTACTCAAATGACAAACAACACTCACACCACAATTCCAGCAACTGAGTGGCCCCATTCGTGAAACTATAACTGGAAATTATAAGCAGTTGAGTATTCCTACCTTCTGGGAGCTGACACTCTCAGGGGAGCTTCTTTAACCTGGGCAGCATATGATGTTCATGTCTGCATGTTCACGTCTGGGCATAAGAATAGCTAACATCTATTTAGTGCTTAACATACGCCAGGCATTGTACTAAGATTCCTTCTGTATTTTTTCATTTAATTCTCACCATGACTCCATGCCTTATTCCCATTTTACAGATAGGGAAATAGGCTTAAAGAAGCATGACAGTCATCCCCAATCCACCAGGGCATGTGCTCTAAGCTGTAGGCCCAGGACAGTAATGGACTCACATTCAACCAAACACACTGCTTCCTATTCTCTGTTGTGAAAGCTAAACACATGGCAAAGCTAGCCAGGTTATATGAGTCTAAAACCCTGGACTCTGACACAAAGATCTGCTCTGCTGAGCCAACTCACCACAAAGGATGGACCACATGGGAAGGAGAAATAGATGGGCTGGAACCTGGATAGACAGTAGGTATGTCCAGAAAATAAATTTCCAAAAATCATCAAGTCTACACAGTTTTACCCCTGAATTTTATAATGTTCCTATATGCTGCCCTAACCATTTCTATCCTCATTTCTAATCTTTATATCAACAGCCCAAGAGACAGCAGGTGCCATAAAAAAGGAAAGGAGGGAGGGAGGGAAAAAGAGAAAGGAGGAGGGAGGAAGATATCCACTAAATATTTATCAACCACCTTATTTTAGAAAGTATCATCGGGCTTCCCTGGTGGCGCAGTGGTTGATAGTCCACCTGCCGATGCAGGGGACACGGGTTTGTGCCCTTGTCCGGGAAGATCCCACATGCCGCGGAGCGGCTGGGCCCGTGAGCCATGGCCGCTGGGCCCGTGAGCCATGGCCGCTGGGCCTGCGCGTCCGGAGCCTGTGCTCTGCAACGGGAGAGGCCGGCCTGCGCGTCCGGAGCCTGTGCCCTGCAACGGGAGAGGCCACAACAGTGAGAGGCCCGCGTACAGAAAAAAAAAAAAAAAAAAGAAAAAAAAGAAAGTATCATGCTGGTATGTTATGCACACACACACACACAGACATACATATCACTCTCTGGTCTTAAGGACATTACTATTTAGCTAAAGAGCCAAATTAGGCACTCATTAAACAACTGAATAACAGTGTAAGACTAAATAACAGTGTAAGGTGTGTCAAAGTGCTAAAATAAGCTGTATGAAAATGGCAACCATTATCATTCATTTTTTCAGGTTTGAGACAGTTGTTCCTATATATCAGACCATGCATCCTGATTTTGGCCTATGAGAAAATATTTACTATAGATGAAGACAATAAATGCTACAGGAGATCAGTGCACAAACATCAAAATACAAATAAGTCGCTCCCCAAGGCCAAGTGCCAGGGGACTACAGCATCCAGAAAGAAGGACAGCACAGAATATGGGAAGAGTAAGTGTGAAGAAACTGGCAGAAATGAGACAGAGGTCTCTTAGTAGATGTTGCTGGGGAAGTTCGGGGCCTTTAGAACCTCTCCATTACTGCCACTGCCAAGGGATGTGGACACTTCTGTTTCTCTTTCCAGTCATGTCTCCATGTCCTACTCACCCCCTCCCAAACAAGGATGCCCCATCTGATCTGCTTGCTCAGCATTTCAGTGGGTTGGTCTCCTCTATGGTGGGGTCACTGTTTTGAAGAACAACATGCAGTCACCCTTCTCTCTCAGTTGTACTTGCAATTAGGGGAGTAAGGTTAGCAGTCACCATGGAGAGTTGGGTGATCCTGATGGTTGACTTTTCCGGTTCTGATGCCAGACTCCTTGGGTTCAAGTCCCCTTGACGTCCCTTATGAACTTACATATCCTTAGGCAAGTTGCTCAATATCTCTCTTTCAATTTTTGCATCTAAAAATGTGGCTGATTGTTACACCTACCTCACAGAGTTATTGTGAAAATTACCTGAATTCTTCCATGTAAAGAATTTATGTTCATGAAGCTATTCTCACTAACAAATTTGGGTTTGCCCTGCTCTTTATTTGCAGGGTCTGAGTACGCAAGGGAAATAGGAAGCTCCTCTTTCAATGTCAAGCTCAGGCCACACTGTCCTACATAGTCAGGGGGTGAGGTGCACACAGATTAATAAATCGGCCTTTGTCTCTCATTTGACTGGATATTCTTCTACACGTGGTCCATTGGTGATAACCTCAGAGGAGGAAAGGAACACAACCCCCTAACAGACGGGTTGTAAGGTTGCAACAATTTATCAGATTTTAAAGAGCCACAGAAACTACAGAAAATAAATTTTATTCCATAGGCAATAGTGATTTATTATATTTTCTTGGGCTGGAACCATGAGATAATAAAAGCTGTATTTCATGAGAATTAACCCGGCAGTCATACACAACCTTTTGCAGAAAGTCTCTGTATCCATTCAAACCAGGTTCTTACAGGGTAAAAAAAATCCAGCACTTATGATTTTTTTCACATTTTCTAGCCAGATTTTTTTTTTTTTTTTTTTTTTTTTTGCGGTACGCGGGCCTCCCTCTCCTGCGGCCTCTCCCGTTGCGGAGCACAGGCTCCGGACGCGCAGCATGTGGGATCTTCCCGGACCTGGGCGCGAACCCGGTTGCCCTGCATCGGCAGGCGGACGCGCAACCACTGCGCCACCAGGGAAGCCCCTAGCCAGATTTTTTTTAGCCAGATTTTTAAGAAATCTGTATTACAGCACTAAATTTCAACAAAACAAGAACTGTGACTCTGACCTCTTAAATCCTAGTGCCTGACATATAGTAAGGGCTCCATAATGCTGATTGAATAAAGACAAAACAGTATTCACTATAACCAAAAGAATACCGTGAGAAAGTTGAGCTTGCCATGGCCGCTGGGCCTGCGCGTCCGGAGCCTGTGCTCCGCAACGGGAGAGGCCACAGCAGAGGAAGGCCCGCATACCACAAAAAAATAAATAAATAAATAAAAAATCAAAGGGAAAAAGAAAAAGTGAGGGAGTGTCTGCCCAGCTAACTGCCACCGCAGTACGCAGCAGGGGCATCCCGGGAACCGACCCTCTCAGGTGTGTGGTGCCAGAGGGGAGGGGCTGCTCCAGCCTCAGGGCCCAGCTTGAGAAAGGTCCAGGGGAAGGAATGGACCTCTGCACCCCAGGGAAGAAGGGTCTGCTTCACTGTACAGAACCATCTCTCAGGAACCAGAAAAGGTCAGTGTAAATTTTCAAGTTGTTGAGCTTGAAAACCAGCAAGTAGGCAAAAGGAAACTCAAGTTCACCTTTCCTTCCAACAAGGGAAAGAATCTTGGGAGCATGTTTTCTGGGAAGAACTGGTGTACTTGAAACCACAATCAGAAACGTTTTGAACAAATTACATTGTGAAAAAAAGAAGCACATGATTTTGATGGCATCTAATCAATCAAAATACAAGAAGAGGAAATGGATTAGCTGCTCTGGGGTATGAAACTATTGATTTTAACTCATTTGCAGCCTCATCCCCATCTACTGTGGACATATCTTTCTACTGACTACTCTGTCTGGAACACACTTTTGGGAACACCTTTCCACTCTCAAAACTGTTGACGGCTTCAGAAAACCATTTAAATCGAGAGACTGCCACTTTCAAGGGCCCTTCAGTCAGAGTAAGAAGCATCGAAGTGAAATCAAGAAAAGCCTAAAGGGCCATCAAAATAGGATCCCAACAGAAAACTGTGAACCGAGTGAGATTACAGCTCAGTAAACAACAAAATAACCTAAAGTGGAAAAAAAAATGACAGGAAATACCCCAAGACGTTAAAGTAGATGTCATTGGGTAATACAAATTTAAGTAATTTGGGTTCCATAGTCATCTAGTTTTTTAAGGAGCATTTATTTGTTTTTATTGGAAAAACATACAAACATTTAACTAACTAATTACATATTAAAGTCCAAGTTTTTTTTCAAACTAGGAAACAAAATATAGCACCTAAGGACTTCAGTGGGGGTGTGGTTTGTTATTTAGACCTCACTGGAAATAGTTTCCTTCGTATCTTGAAAACCTTTTATTATCACTCAGGAAATTATTTTTTAACTTGGAAGGGACCTTAAAGATTGTCTGATAAAAGAGTACCTCATTGTACAGCTGAGGAAACAGTGAATTTCCTAACAAATAGCCAGTCGGGGCAGACCTAGAACTCTGACCCACAGTTCCTGCCTCCTAATCAATGTTCTCTCCAACACTGAGCCTACTTCACCAAGGAAAGTGCCCCTTGCCCTTCCCAGATAGGAAGAAAAAAGCAGTGCAGAAAATCACGTCTCTTCACACCTGGGTATATACCCAAGAGAAAGGAAAATATACATCTACACAAAAAGTTACATATGAATGTTCACAGCAGCACTATGCATAACAGTCAAAAAGTGGGAACAACTCAAATATCTATCAACTGATGAATAGATAAACAATGTGGTATATCCATGAAATGGAATATTATTCAGTCATAAAACGGAATGAAGTACTGATACATGCTATATACACACATGGATGAGGCTTGAAACCATTGTGCTAAGTGAAAGAAGCCAGTCACAAAGGACTACATATACATAATTCCATTTATATAAAATGTCCAGAATAGGCAAATCCATAGAGACAGAAAGTAAATTAGCAGTTGCCTAGGCCTGGGGGGTAGGGGACGGGAAATTGGGGGAAACTAAATTGTTTTAAAATTCACTGTGGGGATGAGTGCAGCTGAAAACAAATACCAAAAATTTATCAGCATGCACTGCACTTCTGTTCCAAGTAAAGAGTACTGATGATGCCATATTGAGGAGAAAACAATCATCTATGTAGATTATGATTTCAATCAGGGCATTTATACTTCTTCCATATTTGCTGCCCTGCTATTGGTTATGCTACCCAAGCTCTGGAACTCCTGCCTCTATCTGTTAAGATGGTAAATTCTCCAGAGCCATTTCAACTGATGAAATGACCCAAATTAAATAGCTGCATATACCATCCTGTGGAAAAAGCCAGCCAAGAGAGCCACCTGCTTTAAAGAACAATCCGTTATTAAGATGTAAGAAATGAATCTGCTTCAAATGGTTTAACCAAGTAGTTAGGTGTCCAGTGGTTCTCACTCACAAGCCAGCTGGTGGAATGTTGCTATTGGACTGGACGTGCAGCCTCATGGGCTCACACCACACCCAAAACAGCCTCTTAGCTGTTTGCCCCACTTCTTACTCACAGAAAGTCCATGAACTTACTGGGAAATGATCAGTAGGTCAATCACTACCCGAAAACAAAAGGGCGTGCAAGAAGTAATGTGCCAAACCCCATCTGGTTTCAAATCAAGGAGGAGACCTGAAATCTAAGAACATCTAAAACTCAGTAGCTGAGCATTATTTTCTCTCCCCTGTTCAATGACAGGAAACTGCTCATTGTGTTTAGAGCTCAGCAGCAAATGAGAGCTTTACTCTGGCTACAGGCCTCAAATCATCCCGGAAAACCTTAAATGCTCTGAGGCTCTGACCAGCCTGCCTGCCAACATTAACACAAACACAAGCATACATGTCAGCTCCCAGCTGTCATTTCACCAGCAGCTCTGCAGTAGGCACTCTACTTTCAGGCAGGAATTTTTAAACCAGAGGGTGGGGATGCAAACACCCGGCACCCTGTTAGCACCACTGCTCTAAAGTTACATGAGCCCCTCTCTAAGCGAAGTCCCAACTGTTACCTCCAGGACTCTCTTCAAAGACCTAGGACAATGGTAAACATGTAGAAGGCTCAGCTCCCCACCGTTTGGGGAAGAAAATACAGGCCTCTTTTTCCTAAAATAATTGAGAAAAAGTAGATATTCTGCTTCTAACTATAGACCTAAGTCTATATAGTTCAGCCTCATCACTGACCCTGTATTTCTATTTTGATGATTTCTACTTTGATGCCTGAAATCAAAACATACTGGTTTTATACAATTTTATTTGTCAATTTTACCTCAGTAAAGCTGAAAAATTGTTTGTTTTCATGAATAAATCTTAAGATCAAACCAACTTACTTTTCCTTTATTTAAAAAAAACCTAACCCTTTGTGATATTAAAAAAACTGAGATAGCTACTTTCCTCTGACAGGTAATCAATTACTTTGACCAATTCACACCCACTGGACAGAGTTCAAGGGACTCTCATTAACAGTTTCCATCTGGTTTGAAGACATCAAAAAAGCAGCTCTTGTCCATAAGTGGACCAATGCTCAGAGTCAGGTCTGCCACGATGTTTGCCAAACCTGTCATAATAAATGTACCATAATGCTGATAATTTATTGTTGGGGAAAATGATAATTCTATTATCAAATATACCATTTCACTCTATCTAGTGAGATAACATCTTGCAAAATCCTGGAAAAAAATGGCTTAATAACAAAATTTCCAGGTCTACACAATGAATACTCTTATTTACGTGATTTGGATATTCCACAGGAACTAATATATTTTAAAATCTAGACTGTTACTAAGTAAAGGTACACTAAGATTTTTTTTTTTACTTCTTCCGAAGATGCAAATTTATCCAGCAGTAATTATAGTCCCTTCATTTTAATATCACATGATCACTTGTTTACAATGACAAAACTGCATCTTCTGAGTCACAGAAAATATTAAGAATGGATAGGTCATCACAAGATATTGTCCATATGTTCCTTAACTCTTCCTCAGTTATAGTTTTTTTTCCCATGATCGATCATTTAAATGAATGGCATTTCAATAGCCACCTAGCTATTTTAGTAAATACCTGGATCAAAACATAGTACTGGGCTTCCCTGGTGGCGCAGTGGTTGAGGGTCCGCCTGCCGATGCAGGGGACGCGGGTTCGTGCCCCGGTCCGGGAGGATCCCACGTGCCGCGGAGCGGCTGGGCCCGTGGGCCATGGCCGCTGAGCCTGCGCGTCTGGGGCCTGTGCTCCGCAACGGGAGAGGCCACAGCAGTGAGAGGCCCGCGTACCGCAAAAAACAAACAAACAAACAAAAAACATAGTACTAAGTCCAGTATCCAGAATATATAAATGCGGGAAAGAAAAGCAAATAAATAATTAGATGTATTGCAGAGAAAAAATAAAGCCCTGAAAATGAAGTTGACAAATTTGATAACTACTCCCCCTCTATAAATAGGAAGAGTTGTTAAATGCTAAATATGCCACTTTTACTTCCTCCAACAAAGCAAAACTAGAAGGAAAAGTTGGTTGATATTCTTTTTGAAAACATACTTTCCACTGAATATATATAGTAGTTTGCCAACTGGACTACTGATGCAAAGCCATTTGCTAAAAACTACATTGGTAACCAAATTATCTAATTCCACATATAGATGTGTCTTCATAGACAAACTGAACAGATGAACCCATTTCCAACCAAAATGAATGGACTTTTCTCCCATTCCTAAGAGGCCACCAATTCTGTCACAGTTCAAGAGGACATGGAAGACAAGACCCTGTTCAAACCAGCAGGTGAGGAGAAGCCCAGATTTCCCTTCAGCCTAACACAGGTTTCTAAGTGTCTACCATACAAACCATGCTGGGAGCTATTTGTCTATCAGGATGAGAAACTCTTTTTCTCAGCCCTCAAGGAGGTTACAATCCTACAGCAAAACAGAAGCAAGAAAACAAGTAAATAAATACAAATCAGGGTAAAATTAGGTGTCATGAGGTAGTTGCTCTGGCTTTTCAAAAAAGAACAGTACATGTGTATGTCTGTGAAAGCCCTTTGGTCATCAAACATCCACATCATACCCTTTAATTGCTCAGGGCTAGAACCCATGCTCAAGAAGGAGGGTATCCTTGACCCTCAGAGTACCAAGGAGCATCTTTGTGGTCCCAAAGGAATGAGGTCTGAGGGCACAAATAGACTAGATGTTTGTGTTCCCCCAAAATTCATATGTTAAGTCCTAATGCCCAATGAGAAGAAATCAGGAGGTGGGGCCTTTGGGAGGTAATTAGGGCAGGAGGGTGGAGTCCTCATCAATGGGATTAGTGCTCTTATAAAAAGAGACCCCAGAGAGATCCTTCACTCCTTCCACCATGTGAGGACAGTGAGAAGATGGCCTTCCATAAACCAGGAAGCAGGCTCTCACCAGACACCCAATTGCCGGGGTCTTGATCTTGGATTTTCCAGCCTCCAGAACTGTGAGAAATAAATTTCTGTTGTTTATAAGCCACCCAGTCCATGGTATTTTGTTATAGCGGCCACACAGACTAAGTCAGAGGGCCCTAAAATGGCAGTGAAAACTGAGATGCTCAAGTGTAAAAAGAATAAAACATACCAAGACTGCAGGGATACATTTTTCAGGGATACCAAGTAGTACACCTGAAAGCTGTGGGCTTCTGCAGTGAGTCCAAATTTACACAGCAGAGAAGCCCAACAAAGGCAGATAACTCCCCACTCGAGCCCATCATTAGCTCAGAGTATCTTATCCTTGATTAAAATTATACTAGAGAAGACCTGTGTAACAAAGACCAGCTTCAGTCACAAATCTAATAAAAAAGACTGCTGCTGGAAGGCTATTGACTGGGTTAACAATTGTATTTCCCAGGGGTGAAGACATAACAACAAGAGAGAAAGAAAAACAGCCTGTTGGATCACAAATATCATCTCAATCTCTTTAGAACAGTGCTTCTTAACTAAGGCTGCATGCATCCTTAAGTCTGGTAGATATGCCCAATCTATTTAAACAGGAAATGAGAACAATATAAAATAACTGTGACAGCACTCACTGGTGCATAACTCAGCCATGCAAACAAGTCACCTCCCTCACCACTCACGGGTTCTCTTTTTTTTTTTTTAATTGAAGTATAGTTGATTTACAATGTCATGTTAGTTTCAGGTATACAGCACAGTGATTCAGTTATACATATAAATAAATAAATATATAAACACTATATATTTATTCTTTTTCAGATTCTTTTCCCTTATAGGTTATTACAAAATTTTGAGTATAGTTCCCTGTACTACATAGTAGGTCCTTGTTGGTTATCTATTTTATATATAGTTGTGTGTATATGTTCATCTCATTTTTGAAGCACCTAGCTCCATAGTTACAGAGGCTGCGAGGTGCAGCAGCAAGCAGCTGATGTCCAGTTAGGCATGTTGTCCTGGCTTTGTCTGTGGTCTTCTTGGTCTTGGCCAAGATGACAGAGTGTCAGGGCTGCAGCTCTGTTTGAATTCAGCTAGCCAACAACATCCCTGGTTGTAGTTATCTGTGCTTTTTATACCATGTTGAAGAAACCCAAATTGAACAAAGCCTTTCTTTGTTCAGTCATAACATGCAGATTGCACAGAACACCACCAAGACAACGTACCCTATGAAATCTGCTGCATTCAAACACCAGCCCCATGCCATCAGAGGTGTCTGTGTGGTTTTGACAATCCAGCACTGGGTAAAGTCAGATATGCCCTTGACACTAAAACTTTTACTAGGAAGAGTTCACTGCATCAGTTAAGATACCAACAGAAAACCAGTGGCACCCTCAGATTAGGATAATTTAGCGTACATTTACAAAACTGAGGAAAAGAGTGCAGTAACTGGGGTGCCAAAAACAGAGACTATCATCCCTCTCCAAGCCTTAAGGGACAAGGGGAGTTAGTATTTACCCAAATCAAAAAGGTAGGGAGTCTGCAAGGATGCTACCTGAAAAGGAAAAGTGACCTTTAGTATAAGTATGTAGCCAGACTGAGGCAATCTCACAGAGAGGGATCCAGCGGAATGCATAAGCTGACTTAATTCTCCCCACTCCTGCCTGTTGACTGAAAAACACACACACACACACACACACACACACACACAAAAACAATATACAACCTAAAAGTTGAGAGTTATATTTTATTCAGGGATCTTACTGAGGACAACAGCCTGGGAGACAAGCTCTCAGATAGCTCTGAGGAACTGTTCCAAAGAGGTAAGGGAGAGGCCAGGATATACAGGAGTTTTTGCTGAAAAAAAAATGTAGTCAAATATCAAAAGATTACTGCTAATCACAAAAAACAGATATCTCAATTGATGATTTTACTGCTTTTCTATGTGTGGGAAGATGCAAGAGTCTGGTCTTATAAAAATTATTCCTTTTATATACATCTTAACTATCTAGGGTCAGTATCCTGTTTTTCTCCATCCTGAATCCCCCTCAGGGTGCACCGTAGGGGACCAGCTGCTGGGGCTGATGGTTTGATGGTGGTCAACAGTCATTGTTTACTGAAATGGCAGGCAGTGTTCTTTATCCACATTCTTATCTCCTGTTGGGCTCCTTACTGGCTGAACCCAACTAGAAGTCACCAGGCATGGTAGTCTGTTGATTCAATGCATACAAGCAGAGAGTATAGGTTAAAGAAGAGTGGAAAGTGGGTGTACAAGGGTGGGCGTAGAAGGTATTCTATGCAGCTCTCAATGGAAAAAACAAAAAGCAATACAGAAATCCATGGAAGGAAAAAATGCAAAAGAAATTCATGGTGCAAATATGAAACCCATTAAAATGTGGCCAAATGTGCTAAGTATACTGGAAAGAGAATTTATTTAAACTTATTTCTTTGTTTTTTATAAATTCATTTATTTGTTTGTTTTTGGCTGCGTTGGGTCTTCGTTGCTGCACGCAGGCTTTCTCTAGTTGCAGCGAGTGGGGACTACTCTTCCTTGCGGTGCGCGGGCTTCTCATTGTGGTGGCTTCTCTTTGTTCCTGTGGAGAATGGGCTCTAGGCGCATGGGCTTCAGTAGTTGTGGCACGCGGGCTCAGTAGTTGTGGCTCACGGGCTCTAGAGCTCAGGCTCAGTAGTTGTGGCTCGTGGGTGCTAGAGCACAGGGTCAGTAGTTGTGGCGCACAGGCTTAGTTGCTCTGCAGCATGTGGGATCTTCCCAGACCAGGGCTCGAACCTGTGCCCCCTGCATTGGCAGGCGGATTCTTAACCACTGCGCCACCAGGGAAGTCCTTAAACTTTTTTCATGAAGACAAAGAAGTTGTGGCCCTGGTACCAGAGAGAAAGAAATCTAATCACAGTACAACTCTGTATACTGCAATAAAAACCTACTTTCAGCTTTTGTCTCTCAAAAATCAACCTATATATAAAGCAGATGACTATTTAAATTTCAAAGGCATAGTTTCAATCATAATAATTTTCACAGTAAAAATTGGGGGAGGAGAGCAGAAGGAAGGGCAGAAAACAAAGAATCAAGAGGCACTGTTAAAAGTGGATGAAACAAGAAATCAAAATTTATAAATATCATTACAAGTTATTGGAATATGGTAACCACTGTGGAAAGGTTACCTCAGGCCTTATTTGCCAAACTTTTTTCATAAAGACAAAGAAGTTGTGGCCCTGGTACCAGAGAGAAAGAAATCTAATCACAGTATAACTCTGTATACTGCAATAAAAACCTACTTTCAGCTTTTGTCTCTCAAAAATCAACCTATATATAAAGCAGATGACTATTTAAATTTCAAAGGCATAGTTTCAATCATAATAATTTTCACAGTAAAAATTGGGGGAGGAGAGCAGAAGGAAGGGCAGAAAACAAAGAATCAAGAGGCACTGTTAGGGCTTCCCTGGTGGCGCAGTGGTTGCGCGTCCGCCTGCCGATGCAGGGGAGCCGGGTTCGCGCCCCGGTCTGGGAGGATCCCACATGCCGCAGAGCGGCTGGGCCGGTGAGCCATGGCCGCTGAGCCTGCGCGTCCGGAGCCTGTGCTCCGCAACGGGAGAGGCCATAACAGAGGGAGGCCCACATACCACAAAAAAAAAAAAAAAAAAAAAAAGAGGCACTGTTAAAAGTGGATGAAACAAGAAATCAAAATTTACAAATATCATTAAAAGTTATTGGAATATGGTAACCACTGTGGAAAGGTTACCTCAGGCCTTATTTGCCCAACACATAAGCACCTTCCTCTGGGAATTTCAGCTTCTGGAAGAAATAGCTCAGCAAACATAATGTCTTCTTGTTCCAGTCATTCAACACTCTCCTCCAGCACCAGTTCTTATGCTATGTTCCCACAGTCATCTTCCTATTTTAAAGATGCAGCTGTTCTCAATGGAGAGATCAAAGCTTTGACAACTTTAAAGGGAAATACTGGCCAATTTTCTCCTGTGCTTTGAGTTTCACTTCTTTATGAACTACTGAAATTTTTGCATTTTGTGACAAAACAAATGAGTTCCATGATATGTGAAGCTATTGCTGTTTCAGCATTTCAGAATTCCCACTTTAGCCATCTTCCCTAGATAAATACACCAAGAAAGAAAAATGGCTGTCTGGGCCTCACTGAGATCATACTTTGTTGTTGTTTTGTTGTTGTTAGACTTAACCAAATTTCTTGAGACTGATGTTGCTGTAAGAGGGGTTTGCTCTTGTATTCCGAAGTCTCTTCATTCTTGCCTTTAGTGAGAGTCAATAGTATCCTTAAGCACAGAAAAGACCCTCCGCTTGGTGAAGACACTGTAGTTTGCAGAGTCCGTGGAGAAGTCTGACCCACAAACTGGATGCCAGATGTCAGATGATAAAGTCAAATCTGACAGCTTCCAAAGAAGACTTTGAGAAGGTAAATTAGTAAACTACCCTATCTGCGCCTGCAGCTCCTCATGATCGAGGAAAACAGTCAGAATCTCCTTTTAACATCTCAAAGATGATTGTTTATAGAATTACAAAGAAAGTGTTCTTGTATTCATAAATATTACTCTGAAAGGTTTTCTGTAACATTGGCTAAGAATGTTTCAACTCGATTAATTGCCAATATAAGGGGAGTCTTTAGCTGTAAAATCTTTGTTAGCTAATTTTTATCATGTGCCTCATTTTAAATTTCATGTTCTTGCTAGAAAGAGGAAACTTCCTTCTTAGTTCACTTTACTGAACCCGTGTGCACCAAAGAAGTGAAACAAACACAGCTTTTCCCAAGTCTCCTGCAATTTCCTTCTGAATTTTCTTTAACACAAATTACGTTTCTAACATCAAAGGTCTAATTGGGCTGTTTTGTAATGATCTGTGGTCCCCAACCTTTTTGGCACCAGGGACCGGTTTCGTGGAAGACAATTTTTCCACGGACGGGGTGCGGGGGATGGTTCAGGCGGTAACGCGAGCGATGGGGAGCGATGGGGAGCGGCAGGTGAAGCTTCCCTTGTTGCCCGCCGCTCACCTCCTGCTGTGCAGCCCGGTTCCTAACAGGCCGCAGCCCCGGGGGTTGGAGACCCCGTAATATATGACTGAAACGAAAGTGAATCATATCAATTCACACGTGTGTGTGTGCACGCGAAATCATCATCTCTCACTGCACAATGTCAATAGAAAACGTAGGGGAGCAAAACGTGTCACCCAAAAATGTCTTTGAAGACATTTGGCAATGCAGATTATTTTGAGGTGAAAACAATCAAGGCCCAAAGGACTCAGGAAAAAACTTTGACCTTCCCCCTCACTGCCTAAAAGCATTTAGATAGAGGGCCTGTTCCCAGAATACAGCTTACCAGAGATACCTGCAAAGAATATGCACTAGGGAAACTCAGCAGGGCCTAGAGACCAGAGTCCACTCTGCATCCCATTGTCTCCGTGTAGTCCAGCAAACATTTATTTACCAAACAGTTGTTTTTCTATCTCCATGTGAACTGCCTTCTTCCCCTCTGAAGTCCCAAAGCACTATCCACAACATCCTCTTTTGTCTTTAGCTGAAGATGGGATTTAAGGTGAGGATTTTGGCCAGTTTGGCAAGTTACTCAGTTCTCCTGGGTCTCTCCCATGTATACACGTTATTAAACTTTTGTCTGATTTTCTCCTGTTAATCTGTCTCATGTCTATTTAATTCTTAGGCCAGCCAGAAGAACCTAGAAGGGTAGAGGGAAATTCCTTCCTCCCAAACAATACTGTCAAGAAACAGCGGTTTGTATATTAATTAAAACCTCCAGAAGCAGGAAAGGCAGACACAATTAAATGCCGTGGGCCCGGGCTTCCCTGGTGGCGCAGTGGTTGAGAGTCCGCCTGCCGATGCAGGGGATACGGGTTCGTGCCCCGGTCTGGGAAGATCCCACATGCCGCGGAGCAGCTGGGCCCGTGAGCCACGGCCGCTGAGCCTGCGCGTCCGGAGCCTGTGCTCAGCAACGGGAGAGGCCACAGCAGTGAGAGGCCCGCGTACCGCAAAAAAAAAAAAAAAAAAAAATGCCGTGGGCTCTTGAAGTGGGATTAGAAATGAGAAAGAGTGGGCGGTAGACTTGTCTTTTCATTTTAAATCTTTTTACACTACTCAGATCATTTTAACCGTGTGTTTACTTGGGTAAATATTAACTTGTATAAACATGTAAAAACAAATATATAATAAAAACCTCAGGAGACTTTTTTGTAAAAAATTGAAATGCTGATTCTAAAATTTACATGCTATACTCTATATATGATTCCATTTATATAAAATTCTACAACAGGCAAAGCTACAGTGACAAAAATCATTAGAAATTGCCCGGAGCCAGGACTTCGGACGGGGATCTACCACAAAGGGGCCCAAGAAAACTTTCTGGGGTGATAAAATATTCTATATTTTGATTGTGGTTGTGACTAGACAATTGTATACATGTGCCCAAACTCATGGAAATGTGTACTTTAAATGGATGAATTTTATTGTATATAAACTATATTCCAATTGAACTTTTTGAAAAATGTAATATTGTTTGAGAAGCTGGAGGAAAATCCATTATAATTCCCTCAGGAGAGTATATTCCCATACTTGACTTCAAATCACAACATTTTTGTGGCACAGCTGATTTTGCTTCAAGCTATCATGTCAGTGAATACTAGCTAGGAGGGGGTTTTTTCACAATAGAGCCTGTCACAGAGGCAAGGCCACAGTGCCATCTTGTCATTCATCTGTGAGATCTATGGATCAGAAATTGAATTTTCTCCAACACTATAAAGATGAAAGCAGAAAACGAAATTTTATGAAGGTTTTATTTTTGTCCTGCAGTCCGAAAACTATTCTCATAGGATTCATTAGGACTAGGACAACACAGACTCTCAGAAATCTGACAAAGCAGTCCGCTCACGTCTGTTTTATTTCTTCGGCTCTGCAACTTGATTGTTGCTACTTACGTAACATGCCCGTCACTGCCCAGGGGCCCTTTATTCACTGAACTTTACCAGAGACCAGGTCCTGGGTTAAGCCCTGGAGCTACAGCAGTAAATCAGAGGTAAGGTCCTGAGTGGAGACAACATGAAGACAGAATTTCTTTACCTTGAGGAAAATCAAAGCATTTGTTTAGGAACACGAAGTTACGGCAAGTGCTGTATGGCTTCTATTTTCCCCTCCCTGACTCCACTCTTCTTCACCCCGCTCTGTGGCTCTGGAAGCTGAGGTATACAGAAACCTTCCAGCCTTTTACTGGGTTTGGCCCACGGAGGCCACCATCCAGAGATGGGAGGGGGAAAGAGTGAACCTGAGCTCAACTCTCTACCACGACCGACTGGTTGCAGCCCTCTACAGCTTTTGTCAAGTAGTTCCCCAAAGCTAATCTCTCCAGTTTCTATAACGACTTCCTCCCCTCATGCCTTCAGGCCTAGAAGTGCCAAGGGCTCCCTGCTCCAGCTAGCCCTGGGCACTGCACTATGCCCTGCTGGTTCCCCAAAACCCCGCCTTCACCCTTGTAAGTGGTCTCTTTACTGACCGCCCCTCAGTTACCCAGTGTGAGAATATCAGCTCTTACTTGCCAAGACCTAGGCTAATACAGAGGACTTTCAAGACAAAAGGAACCTTGATGATACATTTAAACCTCTCACTATACAAATTAGGCAACTGAGTGATCAGTAGCAGCCACTGGATTTAATCTATTTTGTATACACTTTCCCTGAAATTAAAGTTGATGACTTTCTGCTAGAGAAAGCTTTAGTCACAAAGTTTCTTCCCTTTTTAAGCAATTTAACTTAACATTTTTCAAAATATAGCTCCGTTGAGCAAAATAACGCTCGTGGAAGACTGCATAATGGATATGCGTCCATCCATTTCTCCAGACTTGCTCATTTTATCCCTGGAAGCAGTCAGAGAGCTGTATACTTAGACTTCATCATTTGGGGCCCTTGTAAAAAGGTCTTCACTAAATTATGCATATATATGCCATTAGCCTGCATCGAAGGACCTTCTGAGAAATAGCCCCACAAAACACTCTACCATTTATTTGAGGAACGCTGGTAAAAGCGTAGTTTACTGCACATACAACATTCCCTTTATGAGGTGTTTCTTTTGAGTCTAAGCACAGGGAAAACTGCTGAGCCTTAATCTTAGGGCCACAGTGCATCCTATCACTGACTCAGGGAGTCTGGACGCTCTCAGACAAATCTGTAGCTCACTTCTAATTAGTGAATGGCATCTTTGAGGAAATGTTTTGTGTGCTGACCCTATTCCTAGCTTCTTTTCTTTCCATCTCCTTATATAATTTATTTTATTTTTAATCTCTGTGGGTGTATCTTTGTGGGCTGTGCAATAAACTGAATGCTTATGTGCCCCCACCCCAGAATCCATGTCAAAACCCAATCCCCAGTGTTACGGTACTTGGAGATGGGGTCTTTAAGAAGTGATTAGGTCATGAAGATGGAGCCTCATGAATGGGATTGGTGTCTTATAAAAGAGACCCCAAATTGCTCCCTCACCCCTTTGCCATGTGAGGACACAGCAAGAAGCTGGCCGTCTGTGAACCAGGAAGTGGGTCTCACCAGACACCAAATCTGTCAGTGTGTTGGTCTTGGACTTCCCAGCCTCCAGAACTGTGAAGAGTAAATTTCTGTCATTCATAAACCACCCAATCTATGGTATTTTTGATACTTAAGCCCAAACAGACTAAGACAGGCTGTATCAAATTCTTTTTGAAATGAGGCAGAGATGAAGATAATTCAGAACAAACTTTCAAAAAAGGCTGAAAATAGTGACATGTATTTTTCCTCATGAAGCTTAGTCCATATTTTAAGTCTCCCTTAAAACCATCAAGAAGCCTGAAATGGGATGATCATCTTTATAACTTACTCTGAAGCTTATCCTAGAACCAATTCCTTCCTATTTTGTTGAAGTTTCTTCTCTCTTTCAAAGTAAGCCCCTGGCTGTACCTCCCTCTCATATTCTCCTCTGCAAATTAGAACGCTAGTCTTTGCTTTATTAACCAGAAACAAAGTGGAGCAGATACTAGATTACATTGGATGAACTTGCAGAAACCCTCAAGAAAGTCAATTCCCTGCGACATGTGTCTCACAGGCATGAAGGCCACGGGTGCTCCAGGGTGGGGCTGGGGAGACCATCCCTCCTGCAGCCTCAACACCAAAGAAAACATTCAGATCTAAGAAGCAGGGTCCTTCCAAGGACAGTATTGGCTTTACTGAGGGTCTTGGTCTCTCAGTCTCAATCAGTTTCTCTCTCTGTCTCTCTCTCAGCCTGTGTGTGTGTGTGTGTGTGTGTGTGTGTGTGTGTGTGTGTGTATGTGTGTGTGCGCGCGCACTCACATGCACGTGTGCAGAGAGTTCTATTCTCTCTGTTAAAGGCAATGGGACTTCTCTGGTCCAGGATGCGGCTTAGGGGAGGGGGTGTGATGGAGAGGTTGGGAAGCAATGGGGCAGGTACTCCTGTGGAAGACTGTCTGCATTATGAACATCCTAATAGGGATTTCCTCCCTGGACATCCCATCCTGAGAGTCACCCCCTTGTCTACAAGGTCCACCAGCCTTTAAATTTACCCATGGCAGCACTTAACTTATCTAAAGGCCTTCTGCCTCCAGAATTCACATCGAAGTTGTTAGACGGGTTAACAGACACCTTCCCTGGTAAAGTTTCTGTGTAAACTACAGGTGCTCAAAATATTGCTGTAAAAGTTAAACATGCTTGTATAATTTAAGAAGAAAAACATTTTCAAAATAAAAGCAACTATTTTGCTTTCATAGATAGTATCCTGGGAACACATTCGATAGTTGAAAAGGTTCTTCAAATGTGTATTAATACACATCTCAGTGATAACAAAGCAAACAGACACACCAGAAATAGCTCTATTAATAAAATAAAATAAAATATAAAGGGGTGTGTAAGGTGGGACTTTGAGGTAAAACTGGAAAAAGGTAGAAAAGGTCCTATGGAGTGTGAGAACCCTGATGAGGTCTTCCTAAGCTTGTTAGAAATGCACAATCTAGGCCTTGACATGCTCTAGTCTGATTTATAAACTTCTCCAACCTACCAAAGCACCATCACCTACCTGAGCTTATGCAGCTCACCCTGTGTGAACCTTCACGTAGTAAGAAGTCAGCGCTTCTAACGTATGATGGCGATTTGAACTCCCCTCTTTCCCAGAGTCACACCAAGGAATGCCCACAGAAGAGAGGTTAGAGGTCACCAGGATGAGGGGCATGCCAGCCAGCCAGGCCACGGGAAGGGAATATCTAGCTGGGAAGTAGGAAGAGCCAACAACGAAGAGAGGCCCAGAGCGTCAGGGAGCTTGGAGATCAGGCTGGGGCGACAGGTGCGGGCCATGACTGGCGACACGACCCGCACAGGGCTGGCCTGGGGAACAGAGCAGCGCCCTGCCAAGCCCCTATCCCAGCCCCCACCAGGCTTGCACCTGGACCCACAGCCCTGCTCATTAAAACAGGGCCACTACCAAGAAGAGCTGCTGGTGCAAGCAGCCAGAGAACGGCAATGCCCCCAGCAGACCACAGCCCCAGCCTCAGAACTCTTTGGCCCAGCAATGGGGGTCCTAACTGCTTGTGGCTAGAGTTCCCTTCCCACTCCTTCCAGAGGCAACAAGTGTACCGGAACAGTCAGGAGGATCCTCAGGACTGCGAGAACAGACTCTGAGTTGCCCATGAAACTGTGGGCGTGAAGGAGCTCACCTCCTTCCTACAGACCGTGGAAATCAAGCCACTATTCGACGATATAGTGTGCCTTTGTGCAGTTTAGAAAGTGGCCCTCCTTTCTCCAGGAAACACCGCTCCGGCTCATCCCCCAGCACAAACAAGTGTGCAATGTTTACAGACAGAGCCATCTGCCCTCCCCACCTTGGCAGCCTCTAAAGTTAGGCTGGAAGGGAAAGACTACATAAGCACAGGCATCCCAGAATCCAATAAACAATCCACACAAAGAACAGTATTCTAGAAGTGAGCGAATAGTTCCCAGAGGACTCATCCATCTCTCACATCTCATTATGACTCGTATTATAATTGCATTTTACCCAATATGATTATATTGAGTTTAATAAACTGACTGATGGCATGATTAACTACAGCATAACTACACTGTATCGTGTTGGCAGTCATGGAATACATTTCAGAGTGCAAGAATATAATAAAGCCCAGGCTGCAAAAATGGAGCCGGGCAGGGAGTAGGGTAACTGCTCTGTTCATGGTCCGCTGCCATCCTCCTGTTCTCATTTGCTAACACGACGGGGCATTTTATGAAAACATTTTCCCACCACTCTACAGTAATAGCTCCAAACTGCAACAACGTTATTAGTTGTGCCAATGATAAAGTTTGCTCCAACACAAAATTTCACACAGAGGAGTCTTTAAGGAACCCTCACTACAGTAGAATGTCTAAACTAAAAATGGTTGCCCAGAAGTGAGCAAAATCATGAAAAACATTTCCATAAGTATGTTTTTACTCAATTCTTTTAACATCCAGTTTCTTTACGCCAGACTTTATACAGTAGACTTAACCTGATTTTAAGTATCGACACACACTAAGGGAGTTCTTGCTTTTAAAAAATAATAGTAATAATTTCAACTTTCTGAGTCACAATTAATGTCACCTTAATTTTTTTCATGCCTGCAGCAAGTCAATTTTATAATCATGAACGTAAATCATGTATATACAAACTATACATATTGTGTTAGATTTCATTTTTCTGTGTTTGTATGTACAAGCTATACATAGTGGTTAATATTGTTAAGTATTTTTTGCACATGTCTGCTCTCAACACTGTTATATCCCTGCATCAACCCTATGAACTGGATGTGACTTTCAGCCTCATTAAGAGATGAAAAACTGAAGCACAGAAAGGATAGACTGCTAATACGTAGCAAAGTCAGTATCTGAAGCCAGGCAGTATGTGTCTCTCTCAATTGCTATCAAATAAATGCAAACAGTATCCATCAGGGCCTGGACTATGTACACATCAACTAAGATTTCAAACACTTAACAATGATTTAATTCAGCAAGACTCTAACATTTAATAACAACCTTCACAGAATGGTACTAAGAACTCCAGATAACTTAAGAGAAAAATAAGATATTGGCCTTGGTTACAAGTACTTTGCAGAATAATAAAAAATAAAAATATATACATAAAGTGCATTTATTTCAAAGCTACATAGAAGTGGAGATGATAATGTGGTATAAATGAAATAAAGAGAAAGATGACAGATATAACAGGAAGCGCTGTGGAGGTGATCCCTAACATAGCTTTCTAAGGAACCACTGCCTGGATTGGCAGTGATGGAAGAAGGGAACTTCACACCATGATCAAAAACAGAGGCAGAAAGTAACAGGAGTGATGGAGGTGGCAGTTGGAGAACAGAATGTATGCCACGAAGTATTTCAAGTCATATGAAACTGTGATGAGCTATTTCACAGAGGTTTTCCTGTAACACAGAATCTACATTTCACACTTATCACCATCATTATTCTGGCTTTATTCTCCTTTCATCTCAGTGTTCCGGGGCAACACTCTTAGTTTTAAGTGAAACCATATCCCTGTGTTCCCTCCATGGTCTGCTTCCCACTAGTGTACAATGATTTGCTCAAAAACAAACTAGCAGAGTAAACGAGCGATGTCACTACACAATGACCCACCACTTAACGTATATGCAAAAATTGTCTTTGCCTGAAGTCAAAATAAAATGAGTGTTGAATTCAAATGACTTAGGATACTTGTCTACTTATTTTAAAAGATGATGGAAAGGTCTACAGTCAACCAATATGTTTTATTTGGAGAGCTCCTGCCCGACTAGATGCTCAGCCCGGGGTAAATGGTTAGACCCCAGGGATTTGTTGATCCAGTGGGAACCAAGTCAACAAAATGCCTGGCATGCAGTCAGCACTCAGTAAATGGGAGCGCCCATTTCTTGAGCAATGTAGCTGAGCCATGGGAATTGAAGTAGAAGTCAAGAAGCAAAAGACAAATACATAAGGCAAATAAGAGAGCTGAGAAGCACTGGACAGGGACCACTGGAAGGGTGTGGCAAACTCCCTGGCGGTGTCAGAGAGCTGGTCTTCCATGGAAGAGGAGGGCATCTGGCAGAAATAGGAAGCTGGAGAGCATTTCAAGCAGTGAACACAGTAAAGCACACGGCCTGTTAAAGAGTGATGACCACCTCTGTGTGGCATGACTGGGGTCCAGACATGAGGAGAGTGGGAGTAACTGGGCCAGACCACTGAGGGCTCCAGGGTCCTGCAAAGAAGGCAGGATTATCTAGCAGTTACAAGGAGCCAGGACAGACATTAAGCAGGAGAATAATCTGATCATACTAATTTAAAGAGAGAGGTGTGATGGTAATGTGGAGGATGGACTGGAAAGGAGGCATGGTGGTCACGAAGTGCAACTTAGGTAAGATAAGGGTCTGAATTCAAGTAGTGATGAGCGAGATAAAAGGATGGGCTTCAACAAATACTGAGAGATGTCTCCCTGAAAAATACGTAGCTTAAGCTCCCAAGTTAGAGACTGTTGGATTCTCTTGTGTTCACAAAGCATGGGGCATGAGGCAATTCAGACTACTGCCTTTTGAATACAGGGATTAATTAATAATTCTACCATCCAGAACGTTCCTCTCCTACTTTCCTTCTTTCAATAAACATCTAAAAGGCACTAACTACATGTCTTGTAATGGTAGCTAGGGATACAAAAGCAAGTAAGACACAGTGCTGGTGGTCAAGGAGCTCAGAGATTAGTAGAACACAGACGGATGCATAGATAATAACCACAATGATCCCAAAGCTGTAAGACGTGTGTATGAGGTGCTAAGTGCACAGAGAATTACAAACTACCTGACTGGGTGGACCAGGTAACATTTGACTCCATTAATGTCTTAATAATCTAAAGAACCTATCACCAATTTTTTAATGATATACATACTGCCGTTAACTTATTTCCCATTAACTTAGCCGAAGCGATGGATAAATTGTTTAAAATATATAATACTAGAATAGCACATGTAATAGATTCTATGAAACTCTGTTTAACATTATGAATGTTAAAGGTAAATCCCATTTGTAGAGCTCTGCTTGCTAGCTGGGGTTCACCTATTAACTACTATGGTGAAAGTAATTTTCTTACATTTTCAACTGATTCTCAGGATTGAACTTCATTATGGAAATAAACAAAATGCCAAAAACTATCCAGACCTATTGGGGTCAGTGACACACTCTGTATTTGCCTGCCACAATTAAAAAAAAAAAAACAAAAAACTTTGCTTTGTAATAGCAATCACTTTAGGCTACTTTTGGTGACCTTAGTCCACTTTCAAACAATTTTTCCATTAACTGGCAGGAGTTCCCATGGTACTCCACCCCTCCACATCCTTCCTATGCTGGGTCACTTAAAAATAACGAGCCATGAAGCATTTTTAAATTTCAGGAAATTATTTTAGAGGAAAAATCACTGGCCATCACAATTGTGGTGAAGTGAAGACCCCAGGGTAGATCTCGGAAGGTTTTCAAGTAAGAACTTTATTTTTTAGGTAAAGTAACTTCTTTACTCCCTACCAATGACTACTTACCTTAATATCAAGAAAATGTGTTTGCAATATGTGAGGAATCTGGGGGGAAATGCTTTTTCTCTCATATACCTCATTATGTGACGACAAAATCTATTTTTATGAATTCCTGTCCACATAAATATGCTCACTAAGAATTCTGAACTTTTTCAAGGAGCTATTTCATGCATTAGTTACAAAGTGATTAAGCAATTATCTTAATTAATCACATAAGATATACAAGTCTATTATAGAAAATTAGACCATATAGATAGGCATGAGGAAAATTAAGATAACCCAAAATTCCCCAAAGAGAATCAGTATGAACAATTAGAACGTATTTTCTTTCTTTCAGAATTTTTAAAGTACAAATTCATATATTTCTCTTTAAAATACTGATTGTCTATAAATATTTTTTAATAATTCATTGCCATCATTTATATTGGCAATATAATTATGTAGATATTCCATAATTTAAGTAGTCAGTCTTTATAGTGGGGTATCAAAAATTGTTTCCAATTTTTCTTCATTAAAGGCAATAATGAGCATAGTACTTAAATACACATCTTTGCACACTCATTCAATTGTTTCCTTAAGACAGAAGGCTAGAAGTGGAGTTGCTGAATCAGAGCAGACATGATAAGGTCATCATTTTTATATCACAGGAAATATATAGCTCATAGATTTTTTAAAACATACATAATGAGAATAATAAGTGAATACCTGATTTAAAGTAAAATATAAAATAATAAATATATCTGTATTGGAAAAACACAAAGGAAAGTATGTATCTTTATTTAACGGTAAGAGTTTCCATTTATTAAACTATAGCTTAGCTGTCAACAAAACACAAACCCTCAAACTAGAATATGCTTAGGGCTCTGTTTGCTAAACTTGTGCCCCAAGAGAAACCAACTAGGTTTATTTAAGAGACTCCTTAAAGAAAGAGCTCTGTGGGCGATAAACTTGGGTGCTATGCTATAGTCAGCACTATACAATAGAAATATAATGTGCATCTTAAATACAAGCCACACATGTAATTTTAAATTTGCTAGTGGCCGCGTGGAAACAAAGGAAAGAGAACAGGTGAAACTAATTTTAATAATACATTTTATCTGACCCAGTGTATCTAAAATATCCTTTCACCATCTGATCAAATAAAAAAAGAATTATTGAGATATTTTATGTTCTTTTTTTTGGTACCAAGTCTTCAAATTCCAGAATGTGTAAGTGTAAATATTTCTAGCACATCTCAATTCAGTCTAGCTACATTCTAAGTGCTTAAAAGCCACATAGGACTGGTGGCTACCACAATGGATAGGCAAGCTTTTTCTGTAAAGGGCCAGATGGTAATTATTTTCGGCTTGCAGGCCAAGAGGCAAAATCGAGGATATTGTGTAAGTACTTAAATAGCACCTTTTGCCTGGGTGGCCCATCCAGGGTGGTGAGCAGTTTTGCACCCAAGTGCCCTCAACTGGAAACATTTTCAAGCTGAATACAACTGGCCCAAAGGTAGACAGGGACACTGCTGACACTATAACCTGGATTCCAGTGAGCCCCTGTCTCCTTCTGAGTACCCAGGTCGTTGCCATTTGGACAGGTGGCTAGAACAGAAGAGACTCAGCGGCTGAGATTCCTAGACAGAGATCCCACCATCCAGTGCCCTGCATTTGCCACAGCGAAGACCCCAACGTGTTGGCAACCAAAGTAGGCCAGAGGGGGAACAGGGGCCCAGGGGCGTGCCACAGCTTGGTCTCTGCGGCTCCCTGTGCCAGCCTACCTTGGTTCTAGAAAAGACTATCAAGTAAGGGAGAATTAACAAGGCCATTTGCATAGTAAAGATTCTGAGACATCCTGTCATGAAGAAACGTGCTTCACTTTGGATAACTCAGCTTTCTCCCACACTATTCTGGTGTGAATCCATTTTAACAAGTGATAAACACCAAGGCACACAAGTGGATATTTCTCATAACACATGGCTCTCTTTGAGAGATACTGCTCTGATCTAATTTTGTAAAGCCCTGTTTGATATCAGGAAAAATTCCTCACAGTAAACCTTATTAATAATAGAACCAAATTCCTAGGTTCTTTCTCAGGCGCCCATCTTTCCTTGTTCCATTTTCCATGAACACCATGCCAGATTGCCTTTTCAACTCCCCCCTGCCTCTCCCCTCCCCACACCGGTGTCCCTCCAAGTCTCTCCACAACTTACAAGCAAATGGGTGTGGTCTGCCCCATCTGCTTTTCTGGTCTTGTCCAAATGTTACTCCCAGCTTGAACCTAAATGTCCCAGCTTAAGCCAAAGTGAACTTAGCTCTTCCTTCTTCCTACCAGTTAAACTTGGTTCCTCTGTCAAGGACCAAGGACTTCAGATACGCCTGCAACCCTCTCTGGCCACAAAACCAGAAAGGTCTTCCTCACCCCCTGATCACATACGGCCTTTAGTAAGCCTCACACATCCTCAGAGAACTCCTTCAAATACACCACCTCCCCTCCCCTCATAGACAGGCACTTTCAGGATCAGGGACTAGACCTGAAACTTCATTCATAGGCCTCAGTACAGTACTTTGCAGCAAATGCTCAAAACCTGCTTAGTGAAAAAAGTAAGGAATGAAGTGCCTGGGCTCTGATGCAGGGGTATCTGGCTTGTGAGCACATTCAGGCCTCCTAAAGACACCTGAGGTGAGAATATACATTCAAGCCTTCATGGGCAGAAAAGCCAATCTAACCCTTGTCCTGATTTATCATTTCACAGCATGAGTCACATCACTGTAATAATGCCCCAGTGCTAGTGAATTAATTCATGGTCAAACTTCTATTTCCCTTTATGACACACTTTATCCCTTAAGTAATTGTTCTCTGAAGACAAATTTAATATTGTAATTTTCCCATTGAAACTAGAAGCTTTGTTTTAAAAAAGCACTTTTTAGAATGAGAAAGGAACTGTCTGGGATACCTCTTACACACACACGTGCACTCACAAGCTTCAGTAACAACAAATACAACTCTTGTTGTAAGAGTCTCTTTTCCATCTCAGCTGTACCACATGTACTTCTGAGAATGCCATTTAAGAGTCTAACCAGTGTTTCGTAAATTTTTTCAAAGCTATCAGGAAGTACAGGTACCCTAATTTCCAAAGCAAATCATGACCTCATGACCTGAAAACCCAAATGCTTTCATGGGACCATAGAGATAGAATATTTTAGATCAAGATTGTCCTAGAAGACTTGGAACCCATGCTGTGATATCAATTAAGCCAAACAGTATGAACAGTAACAAAAACAAGTCTTAATAAAATCTAAAATAGCAGAGACTTCCCTGGCAGTCCAGTGGTTAAGACTTCGCCTTCCAGTGCAGGGGGTGTGGGTTCAATCCCTGGTCAGGGAGCTGAGATCCCACATGCCTTGCCGCCAAAAAAACCAAATCATAAAATAGAAGCAATATTGTACCAAATTCAATAAAGACTTTAAAAATGGTCCACATCAAAAAAATCTTTTTAAAAAAATGGAAGGTTTTCACTTTGTAACTAGTGTAAGTAAATAGTGTTGGTGTATTGGGACTACAGTAACACTACTGATATATAAACACACAGCTCCAAAACTTTAAGTAACTTTTAGACAAATGTGCAAAAGAGATTAGAAAGTATCTAGGAAACACCTGGTTGGGCTTAACTCTGATGTCATGAGCAGCAATCCTGAGAAATTTGGGAACTGGGCGTGCAGGGGGTGTGGTGAGTGGACTCTCTGGAAGCATCCTACTTCGCTAGCCAACAAGACTGCCAGGTGAAAAGGTAATGGATTTTCCTCCTTTATTCAATGTGACAGAGAGTCTCCAAACAAACTTGCCTTCCAGGACCCTAAAATAATCTTCAAATAAAATGTTTCATCTAGCAACCTAAATGTCCATCAAAAGATGAATGGATAAAGAAGATGTGGTACATGTATACAATGGAATATTACTCAGCCATAAAAAAGAATGAAATAATGCCATTTGCAGCAACATGGATAGACCTAGAGTTTATCATATTAAGTGAAGTAAGTCAAAGAGAGAAAGACAAATATCATATGATATCACTTATTTGTGGAATCTAAAAAAATGATACAACTGAACTTATTTACAAAACAGAAATAGACTCACATACATAGAAGACAAATTTATGGTTACCAAATGGGATAGTGGGTGGAAAGGGGGCAGATAAATTAGGAGGTTGGAATTAACATATACACACTACTATATACAAAATACGTAAATAACAATGACCTACTGTATAGCACTGGGAACTATACTCAATATCTTGTAATAACCTACAGTGGAAAAAAGTCTGAAAAAGTATATATATATATACAAATATATATATATACACACACACACATATATATAACTGAATCACTTTGCTATACACTTGAAACTAACACAACATTGTAAATTAACTATACCTCAATAAGAATAAATATATTAATGTTTTGTCTAAACAGCAAAACCAGAAAGCCCATTTATTTAAATTCACAGCAGTGTACAAGTTTTAAAATAAGGGACATAAGAAGATCAATGGCATTCTTTCAGAAGTTCTGTTTGGGGCCAAAATTATTCTCATTATCAAAAGCCACAGGGAGAGGCATGATGGGGGTGGGCTGGTGGGACACCAGGAATATGAGAGATGTTCTCAGTGGAAAGGATAAGAATAAGCCCAAAGAGGCAAGGCAGCTGTTAACAACATTAAAGGTAGGAAAGAATGAGTATCCTAACCAGGGAGGGTTTCATTGTTTTGTTTTGGTCTTTTTAAATCACAAAAGGTGATTAACATAATCCAATTTAAGGATGGGCTAGAATTATCCGTCAAATTTGCCATTCTCTAACCACAATGGAAGAATATGAAAAATGAAGACTCACTGCCAAAAAAGTTGATAATTGTGCAGTTGTATGGAGAAGCAACATCTTGAATTTTAGTAATCAAAGATCGTATGGCTTAGTGGGGCTGCAGGAAGAGATAACAACCAAGATAAGATTAGAGTTAAGCACTTCAAAAACCAAGCACTGAATTTTCCTCTTTCTCACATGGTCATGATATTCCCTATCCTTATATTTAATTATTATCAAAAGGTCAAAGGCCCCCAGCATATGATACAATATAGACATCCATATACCTCTATGCTCTTGAAAATACACGTAGAGCAGGGACTTCCCTGGTGGTCCAGTGGTTTAGAATCCATCTTGCAATGCAGGGGACGCCGGTTCAATCCCTGCTCAGGGAACTAAGATCCCACACCTCAACCACTGAGCCTGCGCACTCTGGAGCCCGTGCGCCACAACTAGAGAGAAGCCCGTGCACCGCAATGAAAGATCCTGCGTGCCGCAACTAAGTCCCGACACGGCCAAAAATAAAAATGAATAAATAAATATTAAAGAAAACACCTAATATGATTTAAAAAAAAGTGAGTCTGCATTTCATTGGATGTCATGAGCACTGCTGTCCTTGGGCAACCAGAACACAGCTCACGGTCCTCTGAGTCATTGGGCACCGCAATGAAAGATCCTGCGTGCCACAATTAAGACCCGACACAGCCAAAAATAAATTAATTAATTTAAAAAAAGTTCTTTTAATAAAACCACATAGAGCAAAGAGCACTGAAAACACAAACAAATGTCAAGTATCCTAGTCTGAAACCTCCCACTTTTCTTTGTGTCTATAATGGTATTATAAAATCAACATAAATTAGTAAAAGGTTATAGGAAAAGGATTACCACATCAACCAAATATGCACATTGATAGGAAACACATTCTAATCTCAGAAAATGTAAAACATTATAATCCAAGTATGCTTAAAATCAATGGAATACGGTAATTTTAGGCATTTCTACTTTATGCATTCAAATGGAGCTCACTTATCATGATCCTAGGCACTCTAATCATAACAAACACTCCCTAGGAGAAGTAAATCTCACCAAAAAGCATTCATAGGCCTACAGCTTTATTTCCCCAAATTAGACTACCATATTTGTTTCTGTATTTTACTCACAGATGAACTTCCGTTCCAGAAATTTACATTTTATGTTGGGTTTTTAACCAGTTACAAAATGACCTTGAAATACAAGTGGGGCATTTATTAGAGAAAACAGCTTTTAATTGAGGTGGAGAAGTTGGGGAAAATACCCTTAAGGTCAGAGTTAAAAGGCTGCCTATCATTTCCTGCTTTTTTGTTTGTTAATTTGTTTGCATATGCCTCCACCTGCCCTGACAATTTCTTCACAAATGTCATCCTGATGTTCACTGCAGCATTACTTACTATACCAAAGCAAAACTTTATAATATTAAAACAATCTAAAGATCCAATAGCAGGAGAATGTTTACATCTGTGTGACAAAGAATGCTGTACAGTAATTTAAAATAATGTTTTCAAAGATATTTACTGGCAAACAAAATGTTCACGATATAATGTTCAATTAAAAAATATCAAGATCCAAAACTCTACATACATAAAATATGATCTTGATTATGCTCCACTTTAAAAATGTCTATTTATTATATTCATACACTGAAAAAAAACTCTTGAAGGAAATCCTCCAACAATTCAATACATAATTTTTTCTGAGGAATGGGATTTCAGGAAATTTTAATTTTCTTATTTTTTAGTTCTCTGAGTTTCAAATTTTACACAAAAACATTACTCCTTTTTTGAGCAAATGAATTTTATAATTCATTAATAAGTTTAATAATGTGCCTAAAAAGTTAGAAATTGTAAAGGAAACACAAGTAATATAGAGTTATTAAGAAATCAAATGGATAGAATATGTGAATGCATTTTGAAAGCTAGAGTTACACACCTATATCATTATTTAATTTTTAATTAATAATAATAATTTACATTTCTATTGCAACTGCATAAAAATAGAAGATTAGATATTAGTTAATGTAGAGGTCTATTTGGGTTCATGAGCTAGTGTCTGAGACACTAGCAAGACAGTTTCAAGAGCATAAACCTCAGACCTTTACACTCAATTATTTACAAACAAACAAGCTCTGTTTTTTATCCCTGACCAAATGTTCAAGAAATTATATAGTGCCTTAATTATTCTCTCAAAGAACTGGAATAAGAATGCAGGTATTTCGACTGGTATCCACTTAGGCTACGATGTTGCAAGAATAACAAATCACTTCTATACATAATTCATGGAATCAGAAAATATATACTATCTATATCCATTCACTGATTTCCTTTCTTTCCCCAGTTTTATTGAGATATAACTGACAAATAACATTGTGTAAGTTTAAAGTGTATGTGATGATTTGATATATTATGTATTGTGAAATGATTACCATGATAAGGCTAGCTAACAAATCCATCACTTCACATAGTAACCACTGTGTATGTGCAGTGTGTGTGTGCGCACGCGCGTGGTGAGAACATTTTAGATCTACTCTCATAGTTAATTTCAAGTATACAATACTGTATCGTATAGTCACCACGGTGTACTTTATTTACTTACTTACTTACTTATTTATTTATTTATTTATTTATTTATTGCTGTGTTGGGTCTTCGTTGCTGCAGGCAGGCTTTCTCTACTTGCCGCGAGCAGGGGCTACTCTTCCATGCGGTGCGCGGGCTCCTCATCACGGTGGCTTCTCTTGCTGCGGAGCATGGGCTCTAGGCACATGGGCTTCAGTAGTTGTGGCTCACAGGCTCTAGAGCACAGGCTCAGTAGTTGTGGCGCACGGGCTTAGTTGCTCCGCAGCCTGTGGGATCTTCCCGGACCAGGGCTCGAACACGTGTCCCCTGTATTTGCAGGTGGATTCTTAACCACTGCACCACCAGGGAAGTCCCCATGGTGTACTTTAGATCCCCAGAAACATTACTTTTATGAATTAAAAATTGCTTTGAAAATGTTCTGTTAAATTAGGAGGTTAGGATTAACATATACACGCTACTATACATAAAACAGATAACTAACAAGGACCTACTGTATAGGACAGGGAACTCTACTCAATACTCTGTAATAACCTATATGGAAAAAGAATCTGAAAAGAAAAAATATATATTCAGTTATATATATATATATATATATCTGATTCACTTCGCTGTACACCTAAAATTAACACAACATTGTAAATCAACTATACACCAATAAAATTTTTTTTCAAAAGTTACGAGGACAACCAACAAAAAACAATAATAATAAAAATTAAGGGCTTCCCTAGTGGAGCAGTGGTTGAGAGTCCGCCTGCCGATGCAGGGGACGCGGGTTCGTGCCCCGGTCTGGGAGGATCCCACATGCCGCGGAGCGGCTGGGCCTGTGAGCCATGGCCGCTGAGCCTGCGCGTCCGGAGCCTGTGCTCCGCGGCGGGAGAGGCCACGGCAGTGAGAGGCCCGCGTACCACAAAAAAAAAAAAAAAAAAAAAAAAAAAAAAAAAAAAAAAATTAAAATGTTCTGTTTACATGGCAATTTATACCAAAAGGGAGGAAAATATGTAAGCTGTGGATTTATTTATATTTCAGTATACATTTTAAACACTCTCTGTAAGAAACTGAACTTTTAAAGCACAAATACCAATTTAGCTACATTTTTCTTCAGAAAAAATTACCTATTAATCTCACTTTACTATATTTAATATGTATTACAGTCAGAAGGATCTATACAACAGAAAGTATCTAAATGACAAAGAAAATTTTCTCCACTGATCTATTTAGGTAATATTCTCCTGCACTTAGTAAAAGTAATCTTCCAACTATTTCTTGAGGAATTTGTCATCCACTAAATATTCTCCATAGAACTTAAGAACCTTGGGCTCACAAAGATGCCAACAAACTAGGCAGAGAAGCCATCTGGTTCTCAAAATGGAGAAAATGAACAGAACACACACCTGCAGTAAGCAAACTTTCAATTAATTTGCTGTTTAAACGGCCCTCACTTAAATGAAAAATATAATTGTAAAGAATTTAAAAGTAATATTCTTGTAGCATTTTAGTTTACAAAACACTTTTCATATAGATTACCTCAATTAATTTAATATTCCCACTTTCTTTACAAGGTAGGAATTATCATGCCCATTTTCCAGATGAGGAAATGGTTAAGCCTCAGAATCCATACATTGTTAAAGGTGAATCTAGAACTTGAACTTGGGAACTTCACCTCAATGTACTGGGCATTCTGTACCGTTTAACCAGATGGCATGCCATTGCATCTTCAGCGCTGTAAGACAAGGACATGGCAGGAGAACAGGAAGAAGGATGGTCTCAGCTTAAACTGGCATGTGGAAAATGAACTTGGATAATAACATTCACAGAGGAAATTACAGCTAAGGCACTAGAATCACAAGATGCTACGGTTCAACCATTTGACTGCACAATTCCAGAGACAACAGGTGAAACTTGCCAGCAAAACAAATACAAGAAGATACTTTGGCCTGGAACACAAAGACTGAGTAGGTATAAATGCCTTCTCCTTTGCTCACATTGACAGTGATGGCACAAGTTGCAAGTACCATTCTCAGTTGCCTAATGTTTCAGACAACAGTATTTGCTGCTCTGGGTCAGGAGAGACTACAATCCAGTTAGACCTAGTGGCCAAAAGCAGTAGCATAAATCAAAGCACTGAGGATGTGGACTCACTTCAAAACATAAGCGATCTTATCAGAGTCAAGAGACATAGCATAGGCAAGGTCAGAAATGGCAGGGAGGGATATGTCTTCTACGTCTTCAACACTGGGCCCCTCAAGGTGCTAAGCAGACACCAAGAAGGAAGCCTGTGCTAGAAATCAGCAGCACGGGAGAAAGATAGGGATGCTTTGGAAACAGACTGACCTGTTCCCCAACACCCTACTCTCCACCACATCAGCACAGGGCCAAGCATATAGAGATTATAGAGGTTACATAAAGTGGTTCAAATGCTTCCCTTGGATAAATATGGGCCCATAGCTTTGCTTGTTGACATATAACATATATAACATATAGTTTCCTTGGGTGGAAGCTATAACTTACTTTATGGGCTTTATGAATGTGGCCAGATCAGACTGAGAAGTTTTCCACCTAAACTGCAAATGTACCAAGGCAGAGAAGAATGAGACTGAAGACAAAAACTTTTCCCTCCTGGTTATATATTTCTAGCTCCTAGTTGAGGGCCAAGATCAACAAATGCTAAGTCACTAATCTAGGCTCTATTAACCAAGTTTGCCACTTAGTTAAATTTTTCCCTGGGAGAATTACTAAACCACTAAAGCCTCAGTATTCTTATCTGTAAAATAAAGAGGATACCGTTATCTCGGGATGGTTGTGAAGATTCAATGAGATAATATATGTAAAGTGCTTGGCTCTTTAACCCCAAAACAGCATTTAATGGTAACTCTTACAATTGTATAATACAAAACAATATTCATAAAATACTAACAAATTAGTATCCTAAATGAAATAGTCTAATTTTACTTTGTTTTACTTTCCAAGAAAAAAGGGCTAACTTATGCCTGGAGAAAGATGACTGCTTTAAATTAAATGCTCATCAACTAAGATAGATATATAGATAGATAGATAGATAGACAGATAGATAGACAGGTATACATACACACATAGTTAGATAGATGGTAGACAGACATCAGATATGAGAAGACAATCTAAAAGTTTAAACTAAATCTACTATGTTAGGAATAAAATGGGACTTACACCGCGGTACCCTCAAAATATACACCTCACCACTCCGTAGTGGGATAAAGATAAACATCTGTAAAAAAATCTTATGACTACAAAATGAATTTTTTGTTTTATTTTCTTCAAAAACACCATATTCAAAGATGCTCTGAATTAAATTGATAAAATAAGGGCTAGTTGTGATTTGACTTCTTAGTATTTTATCATTACTGAATTAGAAGTAATTAACAGATAAATTTCCAGAAAAAAGAAACGAGATAACTTTTCCACTGCTTTGAAAGGAGTTTCACTCATTTTTAGACTCACTATTAAAACGCATTTCTAAGTGGTAATGACCAGGTAGCTTATTACAGACCCTCACCTACCACTCCAACACACACACACTAAGAACAATTAGAAAAGCTGCACACAACACACACACACACACACACACACACACACACACACACACACACACACAAAATAATCCATTTGAAAGCATCAGTGAGCTACCAAGGCAGCCAGGACCTTGTTAAGGTCTAAGGTATCTAAGGAGTAAAGACACCTTAGAGAAGGGAAGTCAACTAGTGGGCCTGACAGTCTTTGAAGTTGTTCCACTCAAGGAATTTGCCAATTTCTAAGTAGTACAGAGCCAAGAGGCTAAGAGACCAGGCAGAAAGCAGCAATTAAGAGGCTGGAAATCAGCACTGAGTTTTTGGCCATCCCATGGGGCGTGTAAGAGACCAAGGAGGAAGGGGTTATGTAAACACCCAGAATTCCTGACAAGACCTTGGAAAGGCTATACTTCAGAAATCAGGACAAACTGGAATAGTGTTCTCACAAACCTGAAACCTGACTTTCATCAGCTCATTCTCAGAATGGATTGGTGTAAATTACCCCACATTAATGCCTGCAAGAAAGCAAAAGTAAATCCTCTCTGAAGGAAAACACATCATGCAGAGCCTTAAATAACCTCTCTGATTTTTCACACACAATGTCCACCATCCAAACAAAATTACAAGGCATGCAGGTGACCATTAGCTTACAGCTGAGTCCTTGTCAAAACTGACCCATAGAGGTCTTGTTGTAACTCTCCAGCCTGAAATTCCCATTTTGGATGAATCAGCTCAGACTAAAGAACTAACAAGGTGGGAATGGCTGAAACCTTGTTTGTTCAATGGAAAAGGTATATTCAAGAATGTAGCTGGTCTGGCCCCAGAAGCATCTCAGCTTTACATTTTAAAAAGTAGCAAGTATCTCTCTGTGGGGAACTTTATCTGCTCTGCTACCTGAGGCACAGCCACTGACTCAACAGGGTCCTTGATTCACAGAAATTCCCTAAATATCTGGGCCCGGTTCACTGATAGTTTGGCTAAGCTGAAACCCAATGGTATCCATTGGGGTGCTGTGGCTAGTCAACCTCAGTGTCAGCTATGCAGAAGAAAAAGCAGATGTAGTTGCTCCAGTCAGAGGGTAGGGCTCAGACTTTTGGGCTGGTGCCAATGGCAGAGCTGTTTGGTCTGCCACTTGGAAAACTATAGACTGTAAGATTAAAGAGACCCTTCTTTGGAAACATGAACCTGGGAACAGTCCATGTCTGCTGACTGAACTGTATGGATCAGTCATGTAGATGTCCACAGGAAGGACTGTGGAATCAAGGGCTGTGGAATCAACTGGAATCAAGCTGTGCTGGAGCCTGACTCTGTTTCTAATGCAGAAGGCTACCACTGCAGGGCAGACTTGTGACGCCTGCCAAAAGTTGACCCATGTCTCACAATGGGAGAGGCCATGTCACGAGGGGTGCAACCCCTCCCACTCCTGGTAGATTGGCTACACCAGACATTCAATGCCCTCTCAGGACTAGCAATGCTACCTCACCACCGTTGATACTTTTTTAGGTTACTGGTTAGCTGTTTCCAGTCACACCATTGTGGCCCTTGAAACTAATCTGTATACTCAACAATGGACTGACTGTCCAACCCTTTCTCCCTCATTCCCTCCTGGCCCATATACTTTAGTAAGGCAGTTTGATCAGTGAGTGCAGGTATTCCAAGAAAGGGGTCATTCCTTCTTGGCCACTTGCTGGGTAATGATCAGGACAAAAGGGGAAGAATTATAGGGCATTATACAGATATATTTTGAAAACTGAGGATTCTGTCTTGACCAGCGCTGGGCATGATGCATTTTTCTTTCCCTAATAGCACCCCCAGGCCAGCTTAGATGACACAACCTACAGGTGGCAGCAGAGCTGAAAGGGGGTGTCAGGGATTCAAGCTTAACTGTGGTTAAGTTTTATAAAAGTACCTTGTCCCTCTTGCACCTGACCCTTCCAGATGAAAGGTGTAGGTGCGAGTTGGGGATGACTGGAAACACAGTGAAGTTAGAGCTTCTGAAATGGGACACCCAGTTTTGTGAATAACACTGCTATGAAAATTCTTTTACAAGTCTTTGGTGCATATACATCTATGCATCTCTAGAGGAAGAGCAACAACCCAACACCTGGGGAGGGAACACCTCAGACCCTAGAAGGTATGAGGGAGAAAAGAACATTATGATTTTTTGTCTTTTTGAATTGCCCCTGGAGACTTCCTCCAAGCGGAAAACATCCTGGTGTGGCAGTCCAAAGCTGCTGCAAGTGCATTCTGTTTTACTTACTGCTGCATCTTTTGTGATGCATTTGATTGCTTTGACCACAGAGCAGCAAGGGAAGGCCCCAGCTCCTGCACCTTCTACACAAAGCACCTCCGGATGCTGTCCCCATCTCCATTCATTTCATGGGCAGAAAAATGCCACAAAGAAAAAGACAGACAGTTTACACAACATTAAAGTTCTAAACTTCTCTTCACCAAATGACACCTGTAAGAAAGAAGAAAGGCAAACCAGAGTAGGAGAAAATATTTCCAATACATATAACTGACAAAGGACTCGTGTCTTCATATATACTAGGATGAACGAGATGATGTTCAATTATTTCTGACATTCAAAAATGGCAATTCATAGAGTTTAACTTAATATTTTAAAACTCCTACAGATCAATAAGACAACTCAAGTTTTTTAAAAAATGGGCAAAAGGTTGAACAAGCACTTCAAAACAGAGAACAATCAAATGGTCAAGAAATACCTGAAAAAGTGTTCGACCTAATTATCAGAGAAATGAAAATGAAAACCAAAATGAGATACTGCTACACACCCACTAGAATGCTTAAAACTAAAAAGACTGATAATACCAAGTATTAGCAAGAATGTAGAGCAACTGGAATTCTTATACACTGCTAGCAGGAACATAAATTGATATACCTATCTCGGAAAACTGTTTAGCAGTAATTACTGAAGTTGAATATAAGTCCTATGAACCAACAAGTTCATTCCTGGGTATGTACTGAACAGAAATGTATACATGTATGTGCACAAAATATCTGTACAAGAATTTCCATAGCCATATTAATCTGTAATACCTTCAATCTGGAAACAATCCAAGTGTTCCATCAACAGTAGATAAAGAATGGATACAGAAACTGCTGTATACTCATCCAGTGGAATACTACAAAGAAACTGAAAAGGAATGAATCACACAGATATGATGTTGAGGGAAAGAAGTCTGACACAGAAGAGTACTTATTGCATGAGTCAATGACAAAGTTCAAAAACAGGCGAAAGCAATCCATGATGTTAGAAGTAAGGATGGTGGCTACCCATGGGTAGGAGCATTGAAGAGGAATAGACATGAGGTTAGTTTCTGGAGGGCTGATCATGTCAATGGCTTGATCTGGATGCTGCTTACAAAAATATATTCACTTTGTGAAAACTCAGGAAGCAGCACACTTATGATTTGTGCACTTTTCTATATGTATGCTATACTTTGAAAAATATGCTTAAGTTACTGTTAAAAGAACATTCAAATAATTTTTAATATTAAAGTATTAAGAAAGTAAAGAGAAATTATGAACATGAACCCTTAGCAACACAGGAGGCCTATCAGGACCAGAGGACAGAAACTGTCTTACTGGAAAGATCTTATTGATAAGGTAAGGATGTACAGCTACTACTGAAGGAAAAGAAGGTGGCTTAAATGCATAAATATTAGTTGGTGAAAATAATATTTACTAGCTTGATGAATACACTGGACATGTCAATAATAATGTCTCTCACACCCACCAAACTTTCCATGAAAATCCCTCACCCACAGTCCCTGCTGTTTGACAGCCAATTTATGGACCGGTCAGAGACCAAGGGTCTTGTCTAGCCCCCAAAATGTGAACTGAGTCAATCAGATTCTCTCTCTGAGAAAGACGAGCTTGAATATACTGAGTGAATAAGAGATGCTGCAGTGAGAACTGAAGCAGTAAAAGCAGGGATAAAGGGGCCATCAAGCTTTCTCCTTTAAAATGATATCAAAGAAACAAAAAGATGATGACAATTACAGTAACACACATTAAAAGAGAAACACATTACAAACTATTTCCCAGATCGTTCTTTTCAGAGCTACACCTAGTAAAATCTTCAGCGCCAAACAAGAGCTATGCCAAACACCAAAAACTTCCTTATTTACAAGTGAAATAATGATGTCTGGGATTTGCTTTAAGATAGTCGAACAACAACAACAACAAAAGGCATGTGTGGAGAAAAACAGAGATAACAAGAAAGCAGAAAGCTGAAGATTGTTGAAGCTGGACGATGAATATATTGGTGTTCCCTAAACTGTTCTATTTTGTCTGTGTTAAATTAAAAGTATTTTTTAAAGAGGAAGGAAGGGGAAAATCACCTAAGTGACGCTAGTAATGAAAGCAACAAGAAGAAAATCAAAAAAGAATTATCTTAGAAAGGGAGTAATAAAAACACCAGCTGACAAATGTGCTATGTATGTGCTGGGCCCTGTGTTGAGAGCTTGGCATGGACTGTTGCCTGTGAGTCTCCCAACAACTGGATGATGTAGGTACTATCGCGATCCCCATCACAGGCAGGGGTCCAGGCTTAGAAAGAGAAATTGCTCTTCATGTATCTGGTAAGCAGCTGAGTGGAGACTGAAACCCCCGTGGTTTAACTCCTGAAAGGAACCATACACAATGCAACCATCAGACCTGGAAAGTGATATTCTTAAAGTTAAAAGAAAGCAAATTCATACTGGATATGAGTGGCCTCCTATTCCTATGTATCACTGACATTATCTTGTTATGACTCCTTCTGTAAAGAGTCATGATGCTCCACAGTGAGCCTTATGCCAGGCTACTACCTCCCCATCCCCACATTTCTAACCCAGGAAACCTCCTAGCTTTCCAGTCGTCCCTCTATTTGACAGCACTAACCCTCCTGTTTACATTAGTCACACAAATGGCATGAGTCATAAATACAGTTCAGGAAATGAATCAGGCATTGTCTACATTAAATCAGAAAATGACAAAACAAAACATTTTAGGAACCTGAAAAGAATGCAAATATCAGTAACCAGGGTCCCTCAGATTCCTGCTGTTTCCATCATCATTGGTCTCAGCAATGTCACAATGGTAAGTATGGGAAGAGCTAATAAAAGAAATTATGGCCTACATTTAAAAAAATGAAGCACTAAAGGGTCAATAAATTTTATTTTTAAGCATAGCTTTTCTTAAAGTTGTTTTATTTGTATCTTCTCAGATCTTATGAGAATTCTATTTTTCATTAACTTACTGTACTCTGATGCTGTAACTTATACAGCCCTCCCCAATTTTCTCATTTCTTCCTTTACAGTTCAAAAAGAAAAGAAATATTATTTAAATAAACACAGATCAACTCAAACTTGGTTTTTTTTCTGCCCTCTCCCTAAAAGTATATTTGAAGCATTTTGTATTCACTATGAGGAGTTTTAAGAAAAATGATTTGAATCTTCATTTTTCGTGAATCGTAAGTTTTTCCAGTGCTAGTAAAAAGGAAAAGTGTGAGAACATGTGCTTTCTGCATCCTTGTTCCACTTTATGATACCAATGTTTTCTCAAGTAAAAGAAAAAGGAAAACTTGCTGCTGCTTGGTTTTTTTCCCCCCAAAATATACACACAATCATATTTGAATTCCTTGGGCAAAAATGGTAAAATATACCCTTTGGTGGAGCCAAAATAATGTATTTCTAACTTCACAATCAGCTAATATTTGGAAATTACACCAACTGAAATGTAATGAATAATTTTGGAATAATGGTTAATTTTTAGAATAATGGCCAAATATTATACAGTAACCAAACATTTACCATAGTGCTATATTGATACCTAACAAATATCGTTTCTAGTTTTGTTTCAATATTAACTAAGATTTTACTATACATAGTCTAGAATTAAGATAAACTAATTTCAGAGAGGAATTTATACCGTGATTAACTTAAAATCATTAGTTCTGTAAAATAAAGCACCCCAAATTGTACACCGATTGGATTTACAACTCATGTCTTGAAATGCATGTCTTAATGATACAAATAAAAACCTATAAACTCCAACATACATAACAAATGTTTAATATTTAATGATGGAAGATAAACTCAATAAACATACACACAACATACACACACATATCCCTTTCTTATAGGACAAATAAACAGGCATAAAACATAAAGCTACTTTAAAATTGTGAAATTAGGATTTCAGACCTGAGTGAATCCATATTATTTGTCAATATGGTTTATTTCATTACAAAATAATCTTAAATACTAGCTTTTTCTATTCTATAAAATTAAAATTATACTGACATAGCATGCATATTTATTGAAAAATATGGACAAGGTCAACTAAAAAGTATAATCTGCATTAAACAAACAGCAATACCAACAACTGTTTTAACAAACTACTAATATTTGCTTGCTAAAACCAGAAACATTTGCTTATTATACATGCTTTAGGACTTATCATCCAATGAAAGAAAAATATCTCAATTTTTTAATTCCTGAAAGTAAAAAATTTGTTATCACACTACAAATATTTTCCACCATTTAGTAGTGCATTTAGCGCTCACTTATTAAAACGCACAGAAAAATACTTGTCCCAATAAAAATTCATTTTTTTGTACATCTGTCACATCAAAGATGGATTTTTCTATGTAGAATTCTTAACGATAAGTACAATAATATAAATAGGAAGGTTTAGTGTAGTCAAAATTAAAAGAACTATATTTTTCTAATCCATAGGTTATTTTTCTTCATTTAAATCTAAATTGGAAGAATGATTACAAAGTTCAAGTGATAAATCATTTCTTTCCTAAATTACATTTTAAAACGTTTTACAAGATTTAACAAATACTTTTATTCCATTTGCCCTTTATTTGTTCAATAAGCAAACACTGACAAGGAAACACTGAGTTTGTTATTATACTTCAATTAAACAACATGAACTGAAACAAAAACCCATGATCTACACTCCCCACCCTCTACAAAGATTTTGGGGCTTGCATGCAGCTCTACCTAATTTGATAAAATGATTAAAATCTTCTGCTGGTGGCCAAGTTTGGAAGGCTAAAATGACTGGCTAGAAATGAGGTGACAGGGGAAATCACATAACCCTTAATCCCTTTAAAATTAAATCAACATGTTTAATTCAGCACTAATATGACAAGTATCTACTACTTTAAACCTCCAGAACTAAGGAGATATTCCTCCCCCCCACCCCCCACCCCCACCGAAACAACTGAAATCAGGCTGAATAGACCACTTAACATTCCCAGGAAAATAAGAGTAAAGATGGCTTTGTTCCTGTATGCCTCTCCTGCTAGCAGGCAAGACAGATACAACCACTTAAACAGATCAGGCTAATTGGGATGTGTATTTTCACCCTCAGAGCAAATATTTTTAAAGACTCCTTACTGAAGTAAACGAATGCCATGTAAACTGTTTAAACATAAATCTCATTTTTCTTTGAAAATGTAATGGTCTGCAATTGTATTCCTCAAGAATCGAACCTGTCCTGTAAATGGTTTTTAAGGGGAAATAAGAATAAACAAAACAGTGATTCACATACTACAACCCCAGACCCTATTCCACCCAAATTTGAAATTTCTTGAACCTCAGTGGATTTAAATAGTCTCCTTAGTAAGGCACTCTTCAAGATTATTCAATCTTCATACCTAGAGTTGGACTTTGGTCATCTCCTAAAACTCTTTAAGCCTCAGTCTTATCATAGGTAAAAATGAAAGAACATTACCAGTCTCCAAGAGCTGAAGTGAGGTTCAAGTTAGATTCAATAATGGAAGACAACACTGAGCTTGGCACATAGAAAGTACTTACTGCATGCAAATTCCCTTCCTCCTTAATTAAACACCTTCACCTGGAACAAAAGGTAAGTTTTTCATTTGCCATAAATGGAGCTCTTTTAGAAAGAAGTACCATCAACACACATTTTCGAGAAAATGAACATCACTTAAAATTTTCCGTAACTGAACACATTTTGATTATATCACCATAACTATCCCTAAGAAATAGCTGCTATAGAAGGTTGATAAGAGAGCCTTGCAATCTCCCAAGGACCTACCAAAGTGAAATCTTGGGACACTATTGAGAAAATGGAGCAATGCAAATATTCCTTCAACCTATGCACATTTGGAAAGTGAAAAATACCTTTCTTTTTTCTTCTTAACTGGAAACAGTTTAAGATAAAATGGTCAAAGAAAGGAAGGAAGGAGGGAGGGAGGAAGGGAGGAGGAGAGGGAGGGAGGGAGTTAAGATGGAAGGAAAGAAGAAAAAAAGGAAAAAACCTTAATTTTCTTTTGTCAACCAACTTACTTTGAATTATTATTTAGAAGAAGCAAACCAATGAATGTTTTCTTCTTATAACTTACCACAGTTAATTAGAATTTTTAAATTATTTGAAGAAGTAGAATTTAAACTGGCAAGAATGATTAGAGGCATTTTATAGCAATAATTACATCAACTGTCACTGTCATTACAATGTGTCGCCCTCCAATTCGAATGATAAGAACGTCTTTGTCTCAAGCAGTCATGTTTCTATAGTTTTTGCACATCTGCTGACTGGAGTTATCAGAATATCCACTTCAATCACCTGCTTGGCCTTAACTACTCAGATGCAGTGTTTATTACAGAGACTGATAATCTTTAAATCTTGTGAAATTGTCTTTCACATCCTGTGCACAGCAAAAAGCTCACACTCTCTGTTATAATCTTAGAAATAGGAGATGTCATTATTGGAAGATAACTCAGAAATCATCCTAGCCAAACTCTTAATTTTTATTAACACATCTGAAAACAGATTTCATTAATAGAAAAAACAGAGGAAATGTTAAGAGATTTGCCTTTAAGAAGTCACACAGAAATGGTGGAGGAAGCCCATTCTGCCTCCTTAAGTCCCATTTCAAGCCCTAACCTTCAGGTATGTTTATGGGGTTGATGGAGACATATATGTGGAAAGTTCCAGAAGCATGTTTGGAGAGGTAGACCTTGACAGGATCCCTGCTCAGCGCCTCACATCCACCCTCTACCTCGCCAGTTTCACAGGTCCACCATGTCTAGGTGCCTGAGATGAAGTGAGCACATTAGCAATACAAATTACCTGAAAGAGAACCAACTGCATAAACTGTAGATTTAAGGTAAACTTTTTTTGTTGTTTCTTATCTTTGCAGTTTCTTCTTCATTCTTCAAACACACTCAGACAGACAGTGTTACACAAAAAATATCAGTCTGCTAAGCCAACCCAAGTCACAGAAGCATGTCTAACACAAGACAAACTGACAGATTTCCCAATCCAACTCCTAATCCATTTTGAAGTGCTTGCTTCTCTACATCTCAGTTTTACTACAAACACCAAAGGTTCTAATTTCTAACCTCGAAGAGATGTATAAATGATTGAGAAATACTCATAACTTGTATGATGATAAACAGAGAAAAAAATTCTTAATAAGGGGACCTTTTTAGGACTTCCATTAGAAAGTAGCATGAGAGTCAAACTATTTGGAGGTTACATTTCTTTATACAGTATGGTTTAAAGAAAATGGTCCTGAAGATGAGAGTCTGGATATTCTCCAAGTAGACAAATCTTGGTTTTCATATGTTAACAGGTCAGAAAACCATGTTAAGGTGCAACAGGTAACAACTCCCCACTCCCAGCTCATAACAAAAGTGGCTATCTCCTGATATTATTATAAACACAAAGAGAAAAAATTATTTGTAACTGAGTCAATGATGTATCTTCAGAATAATTTCAAGTACCCTATTTTAGTATAGACATAATAACACTTTAAAAACCTACTGGTTTTTGTTCCCATGGGCCTTGGAACACATGCCTTAAAAAAAAAAAAAAAAAACTCACCAATGGAAAAGAAAAAAGATAATAGATCCTGAAAAAAGTCTCTACCTATTTCCTCAAAACCCCTCCTCCTGCTCTCAGTTTAATTTCTAAAATGCCTGACTTGAAATGTAAACTTATATTTCCAGTATCTATATATACAAAATTGGAAATCAGTTTTTCAAAGAACTCTCAACATGCCCCAAAAACCAAAGGGAATATTTTTAAATTTTCGGATGTATAAGTGTTATACCAAGTTTAATCAGTTAAGTCTGAATGATTTACAGTGAAACCAAAGTGAAAAAAATCAAATTTCTGGTTGATCTAGTTTTAGCTCCTCTTAATTTTACACATTGTTTTATGAGCCCCCAGGGGTTATGTAGGCATCTTACTCATCCTTCCATCGCTAGCGCCTCTCACAGCCGCCCTCCGGGATTTGCAGTAGAAGCTGTTTGGCCTGACTTACATGGAAAATTAAGCTGCTAAAAATTTTTAAGCAACAACGAAGACCATCAGCCTCTTTTTTTAAGGTGGAGATTTAGAAGCAAAGTGAGAACGTTTGGGAGCATAAAATTAGTCTGCTTTAACTTTAATAAGAAATGGTGATTGAAAAAAATACAAATTTCGCACTTGCAGGAATGGGAGGCGGGGGGCGGGAGTTACTAAATCTGGAGGGTTTTTTCCTCCCTAAGTGCAAAACATAGCAAAACTAATAAAATTATGACCCAGAATAAAAAGGTCACATTCATTTTCAAAGCATTCATTTAAAAGTATACGGAAGCATTCTTTTAAAATGCCCGCATATTTACACATAGCAGGAATGTGGCTACCAAATATTAATCCTGAGGGAAACGGATACACATTTACCCTCATAATTAGACACAGCAGGCCAAATGTTAAAGTAAACTGACATAAACCACAAAGACAGATTGAAAGTGACCAACAGAAAGTGCCCGTCTGTCCTGGGAGCCCCGCTTGTTCCCTGCACAGCCATTGATCAAACATCTGCAGGCAAAGAAACCTACACTCACTAGCCGGGTGACGGAGAAACCAAACTTTTCCAAATAAGTTAGTTCCGTCTTGCCAATCTAAATCCAACAGGTGTCAACACACGTCGCCACACTAAGTCCTTCCGAACAAGGTGCAGAGAAGCAATGTAAGGTTAGCCAGGAAGCTGCAATGACCCGACAGCTTTCAGGGTCTCGGAAAATATAAAGCCGAGCCCCTATTCCAACGGATGACAAGGAGATGGAGGACAAGGCGGGGATGGAGATGGGGAGGCGGAGGAGGGGAGCTGTCCTGCCACAGACGCCGCAGGGGAATCTCGAAATCTCGGAGGGTGGTCCCAGTGTCGGATCGGGCCCTCGACTCTGGGCTTAGAAGAACTGGGTATTGCCGCGGCCGCAGGCAGGGAGACGGGGAGGGGATGGCGCGTGGTACCTGCTTATCCAGAGCGTCCCGGGCGCCGCCCGGCCCGGCCCCGGCCCTGGGCGGCGCGAGTGCCCGCTCACAGCTGCAGCCCTCCAGGAGGTACATGCCCGCCGGGCGGCAGCTCTGCTCGCCCTCAAAGTAGAAGAGCACATTCTGGTAGAGGGCGAACCACTTTTCGTGCCAGCGGCTCGCCTCGGTTGCCTTCTTGCTCAGGAAGCCGCGCTTGGTGCCCTCTTTGCGGGCTAGGAAGGCCAGGTACAGGGCGTGCCCCTCGTTGTAGCGCACGCTCTTCTGCATGGTGAGGGCGCCGGGGGCTCACCGCTGCCTCGCGGCCATCTCCCGCCGGCTCGTCCGAAGGCGCGCCCGCTCGGCTCCCGACGGCGGAGGACTCCCCCTTTCCGGGCGCCGCGCACAGGGCTCGCCGTCGGCCTTCCGGGCGCGGCGCGGCGCGGGTCCGAGGGGCGCCGGGCTGTGGCCGGGGCACGTTGTCTTCCGCCACCGCCGCCCTCCCGGCCGAGCGAAGCCCCCGGAGCCCCCGACGCCCGCGTGGAGAGTGGCCCCGCGAGGGCGGGCGGCCGGCCGGCCGTTGCTTTGCCCAAAGTTGCGGGAGCCCGAGCCACCGCGGCGGGCTGGGGCGGCGCAATGCGCCGCAGCCTGTGGAGGACTGTCCTCGGGCAACTCGCTCCGGGAGACAGAAGGTAAAACGTCACGTGGGAGATCAGCTGTAATCGGCTTGGAGACCGATTTAAAGGGCAAAGTCAGCGCGGCGGCGGTGACGGCGGCGCAGCCCGCTTAACCGCGGCGCGCGTCCCTCCCTCGCCCGCCCGCCAGGCCGCTGCCTCTGCTCGGGCCGCGAAGGGGCGGTTCGCGCAGAGGTGGAGACGTGCGGCGACCGCACACACCCGCTCACACACGCGCTCGATCGCACGCGCACACACACACATACACACAAGTATATAGACTCACAAACACAGGCAAATGCACACTCACAGGGTGCGCACAGTCCCAACACAAACGCTTGCGTTTGCACAATTGCACACTCACACGCATACAAACAGGAACACACAAATACACAGTCACAGACACCACACACTCCAAAACACACAAATATATTCGCACAAATACACACAACGCAATACTTAAGTACACAGAAAATTATGCACTCACATATATACAAATAACACCCACAATGTGCATTCCTACACACAAAAATACAAACCCATTTACAAATACACACGTAGGCAACCACACACATGCACACACTGACACGCTCACCCAAAACACACATTTACACACACAAATCATACACTCATCCACACGTTCAACCAAACTCACGCACACAATATAGACACATGCACACTTTTACACTCATACACACACCCATACAAACTGCACACAAATACACACCCATACACAACACGTTTATATTCACACATTCATGGTCATACACTCTCACAGACAAATGATCATATACAAACACATATATGAACACACACACATGAACACACAAATGCACAAACACTTTCACTCAAAAGTACACACAAATAACATTCATACACAATCAGTCACAAACATACAAATACACATTCATGCAAATTCATACACTTCCACAAACCCACTGACACATACAACACACTCACCTGCCACATCCACATCCTCACACTCATCCGCGACTGTGTTTCCATGGCAGTGGATGGAGTCACAGGGTGGCTTTGCAAAACGGGCAACCTTGACTTTTCCACCTGTACTTGCACTGCTGTATTTAAAACTCGAGGTGAAGGTTAACGAGTGTGACTCTCCTGTTCCCAGAAAGGTATCGGAGGCTGTGGTTTCCTGTCAATGACCGTGATTTCTCAGGATTAAGATGAAAGGGACTAAATTTTAAGCACAGAGTTTTCAACCAGGAAAAAATACCCAAACAGGGAGACTTGTGGCCCCTGACAGAATCGATTCCTCAGAGGCCACGCTGTCATAGGTTCACTAGATACCCTTGCTGGGACTGGGATTCATTTGATAAATACATCTCACAGGTTCAGCCAGAAAACCAAGACCCCTAGTATACAATATAAGTGGAAAAGAAATGATGTGCACAGCAGCTGTGAGAGAAAGCTAGTGAACACTCCAGGGAGTACCAGTGTTTGATTCTGCTGTATACATTTTTTAGTCCCCTTAGTCACTTATTATAAAAATGGTTTGTCAACGTGTTTATTGCTAAAGACAAAATAATAATGATAATAATAAAATCCTTTTCTGGGCCATGAATCTGCCACAATACACCTGTCTTGTACCACTAGTTGTGAGTTCATTAACTGGTAGTCCAGGGGTTCTGCTGTAAGTTGTGTTTTTGCAGAATATTTTAACCCTGCCTCACTGAGCAGCTGAGTGTTTCCATTTTACCTAAAAAAAAAATCACTATTTAAAACTATAAAATAGGGAAATTGCCATTTGAAATTACAGTATGAGCACTGTGGTCATTTTCCTTTTCATATTTTTAAATATCTAAAGGACAGTGCTTTGCAGATTTGGGTTTAACTCAGCTGGGAGCTTGCATTGTTCTTTAGAGGAGATACAAGTATAGAGACACTAAGTAAATATGGACAAGGTTTTAAGCCAGATTCTAGATGCAGAAAAGATGGCAATTGCCTCAGGAGGCTTTTCATTGCCTTCTCTGTGATCTAAACCCCATAAGCGAGTTGACAGCAGTATAGTTGATGAGCTCCATTTCTGAGTGGAAACCATTAAGGGTGTGAATTCAGTACAAAAACAATTTTGCAATGAGTATTTAGAACTCCTAACCACTTGTGTTTTTTCAGATGTGAAATTTTTTTTTTCCCAATAAGCAATGTCTCTGGCGTTGAGGCTAATTTCAGTGCTTATTTATCCTTTCTGTCTACTCAAATATCCTTTGATTTGAACCACAAGAACTATTCTTCTCAGCCTCTGGTCTGTCATCACTTCCCTACCATGGACGGTGTTGTGGCCGTCATATGCCCCCTGATAGCAAGAGAAAGGAACTCTGATTTCTTCCAAAATTTGGCTGGCGACCATTATGGGTTTTAATTATGGAAATTCACTGGGGGAACTACTTATTGATCACCTGTTTATGTCCTCAACACTATATTTAAGTGATGTAGAGGATATAGGGAAAAGACTTTGCCACTGCCCCTATGTGCTTAGCCTACTGGGAATAGGATTTAATGTTTAGGCACTTCTCACCTAACTGTTCCTCCAAGGCACAGCTGCACCACCCAGTAGGAGAGCTTATGTGCAGTAGGTGTCCATGCGATTCGTAAATATTTCCCAAATTAATTTAATATTTGGTCACTGAATTATTAAAGAGGGCACACACATTAGCAAACATTAGATCATTCTGTAAGACTGTAAGAGATGGAAACAACCAAAAATTCCTGGACATTCTAGAGAAGCTATATCCAGTGACTGTCTGATGGGCATTTGTGGGCTTTTAGCTTCCTTCATCCATATGGAAACTGCACCTCTGGAATGGTGCCATCTTGAAAAACAAAGGGCCAGGAGGTTATGTAAATGAGGATGCTCCCCTCCAGCTGATCAAACAGGCTGGCAAAGGGGACTATGTTCCAAGTGGGTGGAAACAAGCTCTTCTATGAATTCATTATTTTTCCTTCTTGCATTTCATGGACTCTTTCCCAAAAGGGTCAGTTTAAGTTGATTTTCGAGAACAACAGTGCATTTCTCACTGATAATGATGAGAGTGTCCTCTGACTTTTTCTAGGCAAGTTAAGAGAAAAAAAATTAGCGATGAACTATCATATCTGGAAACCCTAATTACTACTTGTAGAGAGAGATGATTTCCAGATAATTTGACAAAAAAGGAAAGGAGGGAGAGAGGGAAGGAGGAAGGAAAGGAGGGAGGAAGGAAAGAAGGAAGGAAAAGAGAAATTTTCATCTGAGTTGTCCAAAGCTATTAAGGTTGGGGAGGTGGAGGAGGGGAGCTCCTTCTACATGAATAGAACCTAATCCATAGCTTTTCCAAATCCCTAATTCATGCATGAGGAGACATTCCAGGAGAGCTCTGTGGTCAAATACTACTCAAAGGTTAGGAGGACAGCAGGCAAGAAAGTGAAGAAGCAGCAGGCAGGCAGGGCCTGGAGAGCGTGGTATCCCAGAAGCTAAGTAAAGAAAGTGTTTAGAGAAAGAGGGAGTGATCAGTTGTATCACATGCTTCTTTGATGTTAAGTTAGATGCTAACCATTGAGTTTGGACAATGAGGGGATTGTTGGTGATGGTGACAACCATGGTTTCAGTGGAGTGGTAGGGCTAAAAAGACTAAATGGAATGGTTCACACACGTTACATATATTACACTCAAAATCCAGGATGCAAATCAAAAACTATTTTAGGAAAAACTCTGTCAGTCACCTTACCAGTATGGACTTGGAAGCTCAACACTCAGATCATCTCACTCTAAGCAGAGCCAGCTGTAGGCCCCTATAGGTAAGTGCCACGAACATTCTGACAGGTCAGGTCATCACGTGCCCCAGGACCACATACACCTGAGTGAGAAGCACTGCTGAGTTTGGAGAAGATTCACTGCCACGGAAGAATATGCTACAGGGAAAGACACCTGGTGAAACCCTGTCACGGTCACACAGCTGATAATGATAAGATTGAATCTAACCTTATCACGGTCACTGCTTGTCCAAATGGTCACACAGTGGGGCTATCTGGCTGCTTCAGCAAGGTGTCTCTTTCTTCTTCTCTGTCCCACTAAAGACTCTGAGCAGATGTTCTTGGTGGCTCTGTGTCATCTTGCTGGATTCAGTTTCTCCTCATGCTGTAGGTGCAGGTGTAAATGGTGTAGGGCACAGGCTGTATGCTTTTGCTGAGACTGAACTTTGAAAGTTTTGAAACCTTGGGGATAAGAAGTAGAAAAGGAGTGGGTGAGACTGTGGGAGTGAAAACCATACACGATTTTCTTTCTCTTAGGATCTGGAGCCTTTGATTCCCCTTTGGAGTAGAAACTATTCCTTCATAAGAAGCCCTTTAATAGGCTCTTCAGTTCAGAAATATGAAGCAAATGCCCTCTCATTCTGGGAGAAAACTCTAAAGGGATCTAAATGCAAGTGTTTTGGCTCAAAAGCTCAGCATTCTTTTGTAATACATGTTATTGTGTGCATAGCTACTCTAGGAAGAGATGTTTCTTTTTCTTCTGGCAGAGACTGGCTTGATACAGAAATAAAAGCACTACTCTCCTCTCCTGGCATGGAGAGGACTCTATTTCCCAGCCCTTCTTACCATATAAATGGGTTTTGGCCTAAGGGATGTGGGCAGATGTGATGGGCACCTCCTTCTAGGTCCCGTCAGGATCATCTCTGCTCTCTCTTCTCCTTGGTAAGAGTAAAGACACATATTGAAGTCAACAGGGCCACAAGATAGAAGAAGCCACAGTCCCTGAGTCACTGCATGGCTTCAAGGAAGCCAGGAACAGCCCAACCCATGTGACATTGTGACATAAGCAAAACATAAACTTTTGTTTTATCAAACCACAGAGATACTAGGTTTGTTGTTACAACTAGTGTTAATTGCCCTGACTGATACATTTCTCTGTGGATTTAAAGTTCATTATACTATAAACCGTTCTTTGTACTTTTTAAAAACAGGCTTATTGTGGTATAAATGACCTACAATAACTGCACATATTTAAAGAATACTATTTGATAAATGTTGACATACTTGTATATCCATGAACCCATAGCCACAATCAAAATAACAAACATTTCTATCACTCCCAATAGTCTCCTCATTCCCCTTTGAAATTCTTTCCTTCCCACCTCTCCTTCCCCTTCACCCCCATGCAAACACTGGTCTACTTTGTCACTGTTAGTTTGCATTTTTTCGAATTTTATAAAATGGACTCATACAGTATGTAGTCTTTTTGTCTGGCATCTTTCACTCAGCGTAGTGGTATTGAGATTCATCCGTTTTGATGAGCTTATCAATAGTTTATTCCTTTTCATTTCTGATTAGTATTCTGTTGTATGAGTTCATCCATTTGCCTGTTGATGAACATTTGAGTTGTCCTTTGGATTAACCTAAGAACACTAAGATTTTCTCCTGTATTTTCTTTCAGAAGTTTTCTGTTGTTAGCTCTTATATTTAGATCCATGATCCAAAGGTATGAGGTATGAATTGAGGTTCGTATTTTTGCATATGGCTATCCAACTGTTCCAGCACCATTTGTTGAAAAGATTATTCTTCTCCTACGGAATTACCTTGGCACCCTTGTCAAAAATCAATTGGCTAGGGCTTCCCTGGTGGCGCAGTGGTTGAGAGTCCGCCTGCCGATGCAGGGGACACGGGTTCGTGCCCTGGTCCGGGAGGATCTCA
>NC_041221.1:81638922-81647550 GCF_002837175.3 Physeter macrocephalus | reverse complement strand
GAGCCTGTGCGTCTGGAGCCTGTGCTCCGCAACGGAAGAGGCCACAACAGTGAGAGGCCCGCGTGCTGCAAAAAAAAAAAAAAATCAAATGGCTACACATGTGTGGGTCTATTCCTGGACTGTATTCTGTTCCTTTGATGTGTGTCTTTATATATATATATATATATATATACACACACATATATATATATACAAATTTACATTGATATATAACTTTACACCAACTTCACACTGTCTTGATGAACTTTTTAAAAAGTCTTAAAAAATCAATAGTTTAAGACATTAAACTGCATCTCCTTCTTTAAAATTGTTTTGGCTATTTTAAGTCTTGCAATTCCATACAAAGCTTAGATTCAGATCACAAATTTCTGAAAAAAAATATTGCTGGGGTTGAGATTGGGATTGGATTGAATCTATAAGTCAATTTGGAGAGAATTGACATCTTAACAATATTGAGCCCTCCAATCCAATAAGCATGGTGTATCTCCCCATTTTAGGTCTTCTTTAATTTCTCTCAGCAGTGTTTTATAATTTTCAGTGTACAGGTCTTGCACAACTGTTGTTTAATTTATTCTAAGTATATCATATTTTTTGATGCAATAGTGTCTTAGCTCAGGCTGCTCTAACAAAATACCATAAACTGGGTGGCTTGTCAGCAACAGAAATTTCTCATGTCCCAGAAGCTAAAAGTCCAAGATCATGGTGCTAACTTGGTTGGGTCCAGTGAGAGTCCTCTTCCTGGTTGCAGACAGTGGACTTCTCGTATCCTCATAGGGTAAAGAGAGAGAGCTTTGGTCCCTTCATTGTCTTATAAGGGCACCAATTTCATTCATGACGGCTCTACCCTCATGGTCTAATTACCTCCCAAAGGCCCCAACTGCTATTATCATCACATTGGAGATTAGATTTCAATATATGAATGGGGGATGAGGATGGACACAAACAGTCAACAACAAATAGTAAATGGTATGTTTTAATTTATTTTCTGGTTGCTCACTGACAGTATATAGGTATAAAATTTAGTTTGACATTGATCTTGTACCCTGAAACCTTACTATATTCACTCATAAGTTCTTATAACCTTTTCATAGATTTGTTTAAGATTTGCTGCATAGGCAATCATGTCATCTGTTAATAAAAATGCTTTTATTTCTTCCTTTCATATCAGTATGTCTTTTATTTCTACTTCTTGCCTTTTGCTATGGCTGAGACCTCTAGAAAAAATGTTAAATAGAAGAGGTGAGAATGTACATCCTTGCTTGTTCCTTATCTCAGGAGGAAAGGATTCACCAGGTATGATGTTATCTGTAGGTTTTATATAGATGCCCTTAATCAGGTTGAAGAAGTTCCCAGCTATTCCTGGTTTGCAGAGTTGTTTTTTTTTTTTAAATCATGATTGGATATTGAATTTTGGCAGATGCTTTTTCTTATGTTCATATGGTTTTACTTTTTAAATCATTCAATATGGTAAAGCAATAGTTTTAAGTAATAGTGTTAAATAGACCTTGCATTCCTAGGATAAGCTCTACTTCATCATGATGTATCATCTACTGTTAATCCCGTACAGTGCATCTTTCATCTCAAACATTAGATTTTTCTTCTCTAAAAGTTTGATTGGGTCTTTTTGTCTTCCATTTTACTTTTCATCACACTCATGCTTTCTTTTACCTTATTAAACATATGGGGTATGTTTATAATAGCTGTTTTAATGTTCTTATCCATCAGTTCTGTCATTTATGTCATTTCTGGGTCTGCTCTTATTAATTACATTTTCTCTTTCCTATGAGCCACATTTTCCTGAGTCTGCCATTTTTGGTTAGATGCCAGACACTGTGAACTTTACATTTTCAGTTCTGTTGTTCTCATTGTGTTTGTTTGTTTGTTGTAATATCCCCTTTTAAATAGTTTTGACTTTGTTCTGGAACTCAGTTAAGTAACTTGAAAATAGTTTGACCCATAGAAGACTCATTTTTAAGCTTTTTTAAGGAGGTTCAGAACAGCCTTTCATCTAAGTTAGTTTGGCCCACCCAGTTGAGGACTCTACTTCATATTCCTTGTGTTAGGTGATATTTCTATTCTGACTACTAGGAAATGGTGTGAACTCTGGAGATTTTTCCTCTGGACTTCTTTTTCTGGCCTTAGTCATTTTCTCACACACATGAGCTGATCTGAACTCAGCTAAAGACTGGAGGAGAACCTTCTGCGGATTTGGAGCTCTCTCTTTATGCAGCTGTCTCCTCTCCAGCAACCTGTCCTTGTATTCTAGCCACTGGCTTCCCTGAACTCTAAATCTTGTCACTTCAGCTCAGTGAGGCCACCAGGCCTTCTCTGGGTTCTCCCTTTCAGGGCCGCAACCTGGCAACTCTCTCCAGGATGGGGGGGGAGTGGGGAGGAGGTGGCACTTGTAGGGCTCATCTCGCTTGCCTCCCTCACTCAAGGATCACAGTCCCTTCCTGCCTATTGTCCTGTGTCTGGAAACCACTCCTTCATCTATTTTGTTCTAGATTGTGGTTCTTTAAGGCAAGAGGTAGAAGTTCTGTCTTCGTTCTTGAGAAGTTATTTGGCTGTTGCTCATAGGTGATGAAGAATTCATGATGCTAGGATATCTACAAAGGAAAAGACAGGTAGGAGCTTCAACTCACATGTAGGAGAGACTGAAGAGGAGCTGCACCAAGCTCGGCAGAGCCTCACTGCGGTCTGGACCATTGATGTCCTCCCTACCCGAGGTGTGTTATTTAACACCAAAGACCACAGATGGCTCATATTGGACTATTAAGTCCCATTAGAGCCTTAACATAAGCCCTCATGGTAGGCCATGTGTTTTCTCCAAATGAGAGTGATTCTTCCTTTCATAAACTCATCCTGAGAGGAGACTGATTCTAGGACAAGTGAGAACTGAAGAGGAAAGGTTTGTGTCAAAGGGAGAGAGAAACTTTTTCTCCAGCAGGGAACTCCTAAGTTAGTCTCCATGTTAACATCTACATTCTCTGTTTTGTCGGAACCCTCTGTTCTCTGTTCTGAGGGAAATGAAAGAAAGGAACGATTCCATCATTGAGATGGGGTGGTAAAGGTGAGTGGTGTTTCCTCTCGCCAATCTCATTTCCCACTGGCCTGAGGGTGGGCAGTGCCCATAGTTGCATGGAGGTGATTCCAGCTTCAAGGAGACACTAGACAAAGGTCTCTGGGGCTGGCAACTCAATGAGGAGGCTGGTGCAGGAGACCATATGCAGATCTTCTGGTGAACCCTCATAAGGAAGCACTCCAGTGGCCTCTTAGCAATTATTGAGATATAATTGACATATAACATTATATTAGTTGCAGGTGTACAACGCCATTATTTGATGTATGTACATATTGCAAAGAAAACATTTTGAGATGGCGAAGTTTCTACAGTCAATCGATGGGGGTATGAAAGCATGATAATCAGTCTAGATATTAACAGGCATGTTTCCTATTTACCGTCCCTGACTGTTGGTGTCTAGACATACGCAAAGAGATGTGTAGGGTTGGTGGTTTTCAACCTTAGCTGCATATTAAGATCATGGAAGCTTTTAAAAAAGACCAGTGACTCTGCCCACCCCCAGAAATTCTAATTCAAATTAGTCTGGGGTATAACTCAGGCACCTGCATTTTCAAAAGTTTCCAAGTAATTTGAATGGCTAGCTAGGGTTAAGAACCACTGCCCTAGGCCTTTGAGGCATATACGCCTGTACAAAACCATTCATCTCATCTGGGCCTGCACAGTAAAACCGCTTGTCTTCTTCCTCTTCATTTTCTTTCTTACTCTGCCAGGATCCACTGCAGGCTGCCTGGTGACTAGTGCTCCTCTCACACCCTCTCACTACTCTTCTTTGTCTATTTTTCCTCAATCTGTCTTATATTGGGTTATTTCACCTGTATCCACAGCACTGTGCCCTTAAAAGACTAACCTCACCCAGCCATGAACAGCCAATCAGAGAGCTGCTTTCCTTCTGGGTGTTAGCCTCCATAGCCAATCAGGGAGCTACTTTTCTTCTACATAGCAGCCTGGTCAATCATAGCACATTGGCTGTGAGTTTCAGAGCCTTGCTTCTCCCCTGAAATCTGGTCTTCACAGGGTGACCACCTTGTCGCAGGTTGCCCAGGACTTCCTGGTTTTAGCATTGAAAGTTCTCCATCCTGGGAAACCCCCCAATCCCCAACAAATGAGACGACTGACCTCCCTAATCCTGGAGCCACTGTATGACTTCTTTGTTCCCAAGAGCTGTTTGTTTTTTAAGGCCGTTGAAGGTTCAAGTCCGTCTGAGTACTTGAGGGTGGAAGTGGCAAGTTACCAATGACCTAAGACTTACTATCCTGGAGCTTATTATCAAATCTTTATGCAGTTAAATTTCCATAGTTTATTTCAAATGGTAAAATTATCATGTTCACTAAATGTGTCAAAGTCAAAAACACACATAGAGTAGCATATGTTTGCCTGAGGCAAAGAAAATGAGATTCTGTAACTGCTAGTCTTAGTTCTCAAGTAGTATGGGAAGATAATTTTATAATGTGGATTATTATTATTTGTGCAGACTTTGGTAAAAATTATTTTAAAATGTGTACAAAGAATAACAACGGGTGTGTACTTTATATTTGAAAAAGGCATTTACTTACCAACCACTAGCAAAGCATGTGCTCTGAATTGGTTTTCCAGTGCCAGAGGTGGACTTTGGTGCTCCATCCACATTCCTAGGGGCCAAGGATAGACATCTGGACCGAGGAATGCTGTGAGGGGCAGACTGATACACAAAACCTAGAAGTGGCAGTATGCAGAGACAGCATGGGCCTCTGAAGGACACTTAAGAAAGCGAAATTCCACCATCTGTGAGTCATCACTTTGAGTTTATTATTACTATATCCCTGTGCATTTATTAAAAATGCATATACTCTCAGTAGGGGCACACACCTTTGCGTGAATGGATTTATCAACTCATATGCCTTCCTAACAGGAGAAACAGAGCAGCCCGAAAGCCCTGGATCAAAAGGAGGAAACATTGGAGGGAGGGAGGGGAAGAGAGGTGGAGTGTGACATTGAATTCTAGGCAAAATATATAGTTAAAAGAATTGGGGGGAGGGAAATGGGGAGATCTTATATCATTCAGGATCCAGTAAGGAAAATTTGAATATTTTAAATAGAGAGAATTTAATTCAGGGATAGAAGACCAAAGGAGTCAAATGGGGTTCAGTGTGGAAACTCCGAGACTAAGAACTGCAGGAAGTCAGTACAACTTTTGGGCTGTAGAGACAAAGGGAGAAGATGAACTCCTGGGCACCTGGAGTCACCTGGCAGAAGCTGGAATCTTGTGGGCTTCTCTGGCAGAAGCTGAAGCCATGGAAGAGACTCAGCTATTGCTGCAGACACTAGCCAAGGCAGAGATGGGGGAGAGAGAGAAAGAACTTGTTTACTCTCTCCTGCCTTCATACTCACCAATGTCTCGTGTTGACTGAACTCACCCTGAGCCTGGCAGACAGATGCAGAGCAGGGTGAGGGCAAGAAGTGAACGTGAGAGCAAGCAGGCCCAAGACTGGCAAACACCCGAAAAATATCTACCTCTCTGCTTCATGAGCACACCAGCGGCATGCTCTCGGCACTGGGTACTCCAGCCCTAGATTTCAAAACATACAACCTTGAAGGCAGCTCTCCAAAACTCCCAATCCTATTCTCCCAAACTAGAAATAAGTTTATTCTGTAACCAGCTGAATGGCCTCTGTGACCCAGATCATGAAGAGGTCAACTCAATAAACATTTATCAACTTCTTACTTGTTTTGGTGGTGATGGTGGAAACAAATAGGAGTAAGACTCTGGAACCTCCAATAGTTTTCCATTTTAAAGGAGAGGGCAAGCAAATACACAACTATTTATAATTCAAGACAAGACAAAAGGCCAAAATGAGTTTTCCCTGTGGCCATGAGAAAAACAAGGTGACTGAGCTAGATGATTAATAAAAAGAGAGCCAGATCATAGTTCATAGTTTGTATTTTCCAGGCTGGTGAGTTACAGTGAGACTAAGGACAGGAGAGACTTGCTGAAACTGATTAGGTGAAATTCTTTAGCACAAGTCCACATCAGATTCCCTGACTCAAATTCCATCTCTCACTAGATAAAGCCCAAGTTTCCTCCCCTGGCACAGAGGGTCCTCTGTGACCTGGTCTTGATTCCTGGTTTGTCTCATCTACCACTTCAAATATTAATCTCCAGGAACTTTAAAATTCAAATTTTAATCTCCAGGCACTTCAAATATTAATCTCCAGTAACTCCATATTTCTGGTAGATCTCAGCTTTTACGATGTTCAACAGTGCTTGTTGAATAAGTGACTGTTTCATGCCTCTAGCTCTTTATTTGCTTCTGTAAGAGCAGCCTTCTGTCTTCACCTGACAAGTGTCTGCTTATCCTGCAAGACATGGCTTGTTTATTTTTCCCCGGTGGAGGCTTCGCTGAAGCTCCAGCTGGATTTAGTCTTCTTTCCATGTGCTCTAGTTGCATTATCTCTCTTTTAGCATTTACCACAGTTTGGGAATTATCTGTTTACATGTCTGTCTCTGATACTGGATGGTAAGAGCCTTGAGGCCAGGGACCCTGTCTTACTCATTTCTGAGCCTCAACAGAGGTCCCAATCCTGGGTGTTGTAAAGGCTTATCTGCACTGAACCTAGCTATGACCAACATTAGTAATTGCTACCCAAATCCCTCTCCACTTCTCTTCCCTAACAGTACCCTAAAAGTAAGAGTATTTCCAGGAGTGGGCTCTAATCTGCTCAAGCCACCAGCATATTCCACCTCTCCCACTCAGAGTGATCGATCTAAGCCAGTCCAGTCAGAGTGAATAGAAATTCTAGGGCAAAGACTAAGGCTTTCTCTTTGCTTAGATGTGGATGAGAGCCAAGGAGCCTCTGGAACATCAGCTGTCATCTTGCAACCATGAGGAGAGCCAGCCTTATGGTGGGATCAGTGCTGCGGAAGACAAGATGGAAAGACATGTTTGAAAAGGGGTCAGGGAGTGGAAGGATCGATGACATTGTTGAACCTCTGGATCAAACCAGCACTGAAGTCTGCATTCTCACTTGGGTTCTCTGTCATGTGCAGTATAACGAGGTTGGTGTGATACACTAGGAAAAGATTAGTATCTCTAGAGTTAAGCACACAATCAGGAAACAGTAAAGGGCAGCGTTGAAGAAACTACATGATTCTCCAATCACTAGTCCAGCCCTTTATGGGTACTTCATTCTGTTTTCTTCTTCATACTGCAGTTGTTTGTGTTCTTGTCCAGTTCTTTCCTCATAGTGCAAATTTCCCCAGGACAGGGCCTCAGCTGTTCTCAACTTTGACACCCCTGGACCCAGTACAGCTGGTCCCATGGTCTCAGGCTGAGTGGCTCAATACAGCTGAAGGAGCATCTGGGCTTATATGGATAAGACCTGCTGGTACGCTGGCAGTGGGAACCAGCCCTGTGCTTTCTCCAACCATGTGCCCTACCCCTTCTATTCTACAGAATTCAGTGCAGCTCACACCCCAGATTAGGCTCAGGGAAGGACCACCTTCCCTCTTTTCTGCCCTCTCAGACTGATAACTCCCACCTGTGCTGAACACATTTTTTGAAGTGGAAATCAGGCCACTCAAACTGAGAAACTGGAGTTTCCTAGTAGGGAAAACAGGGGAGAATGTGTGAAGGAGGGACAGTTCTGGTCCCCCAAGAGGGTTATACTCACTGCTCAATTGCTACCCCATCTGAGTCAGGGCAGTTGGACTACTTCCAAGGGAAGAACTCAGAGAAGGGAGTGTACACTTCTGCCCTGGTCCCAGGCCCAGACCTTTGTTCAGATTTGTCACATGGTAGGACTTGCCCTGACAGTGGCAATCCCTGCTGTGGGGTGCCCTGGCTCTTAGGAAGGAGTCTCTGATGCTTTCTCTGGTTTTTCATACTGCAACCCCACCTACCCCACAAAATGAGGGCATCCCTGCCCAAGAGGTGAAAATCTACTGAGCAAGCCTCTGCATCCCACAAAGGAGGTATCCTCTCTAGATTTAGAAATTACTGAAAAACAATGAGGCCTCAATGGAAAAGTAGGGACTCTAGATGGTAATGTAAGACCCAGAGCCTGGCGGGGACACATACATGCACACGCGCGCGCGCGCGCGCACACACACACACACACACACTTGATTTCATGTAGAGAAAACGTACTGAAGTTTGAGGAGGGCGGAAATAAAGAGAAGAGAGTGATGAGAAGCAGGGTGAGCCTTTAGCACTCTGGAGGTGAGACTTGCAAGCCTCCGTCAAGGGCATCTCTACCCAGCTGCTTTGACCACTGCGGCTACCTCTCTTCATTCTTTTGAACTAAATATACTGGATTCCTTTGGGTAGTATAGTCATTTTCACAATGTTGAATCCTCCAATCCAAGAACATGGTATATCGCTCCAACTGTTTGTGTCATCTTTACTTTCTTTCATCCGTGTCTTATAGTTTTCTGCATACAGGTCTTTTGTCTCCCTAGGTAGGTTTATTCCTAGGTATTTTATTCTTTTTGTTGCAATGGTAAATGGGAGTGTTTCCTTAATTTCTCTTTCATATTTTTCATCATTAGTGTATAGGAATGCCAGAGATTT
>NC_041221.1:81631379-81638242 GCF_002837175.3 Physeter macrocephalus | reverse complement strand
AAACTAAAAATAGAACTACTATATGACCCAGCAATCTCACTACTGGGCATATACCCTGAGAAAACCATAATTCAAAAAGAGACATGTCCCACAATGTTCACTGCAGCTCTATTTACAATAGCCAGGACATGGAAGCAACCTAAATGTCCATCGACAGATGAATGGATAAAGAAGATGTGACGCATATACACAATGGAATATTACTCAGCCATAAAAAGAAACAAAATTGAGTTATTTGTAGTGAGGTGGATGGACCTAGAGTCTGTCATACTGAGGGAAGTAAGTCAGAAGGAGAAAAACAAATACTGTAGACTAACACATATATATGGAACCTAAAAAAAAAAGAAAAGGTTCTGAAGAATCTATGGGCAGGACAGGAATAAAGATGCAGATGTAGAGAATAGACTTGAGGACACAGGGAGGGGGAAGGGTAAGCTGGGACGAAGTGAGAGAGTGGCATGGACATATATACACTACCAAACGTAAAATAGATAGCTAGTGGGAAGCAGCGCATAGCACAGGGAGATCAGCTCGGTGCTTTGTGACCACCTAGAGGGGTGGGATAGGGAGGGTGGGAGGGAGGGAGACGCAAGAGGGAGGAGAAATGGGGATATATGTATATGTATAGCTGATTCACTTTGTTATACAGCAGAAACTAACACACCATTGTAAAGCAAATATACTCCAATAAAGATGTTAAAATAAAATAAAATAAAAAATAAACATACTGGAGATTCCTGCTGTGCAAATAACCTTGCTCAGATGAGTCATTTAGTCCTAGCTGGCATTTTCCTGCAAAGTAAGTTTTCATCTGAAAAAGCCCAGGGGCATGGTAGTGTCACAGGTAATAGTAATAGCAGCAAACACACTATGTGCTCGGTGTCAGTCCATGTCTTTTTCATAAATTAAATCACTTAATCCTCACCACAACATTTTGACCTGCATTTTATTATCACCACTATTTTACAATGAAGAAATTTAGGCACAATGAAGAAATTTAGGCACAGAGAGGTTGAGTAACTTACCCAAGGACACAGAGCTCATGAATCATACAGAATTTGAACTCAGGCAGTCTGACTCTATGGACTTGTCCATATTTATAAAAGGGACATTACATTTCCTGTTCCTATACTAGTCAAATGAGGCTTATCTAGTCTTGTTCTAATAGTACTTCTCTTCATGAATAATAGAACCCACTCTAGGTTCTTTAAGCAAAATAGGATTTTAATAAAGAGGTTCAAAGAATCCTGGTAAGAGAACGAGGCTTCAAAGTTTGGGGCACGGAGCCAGGAACAATAGCTGGGGACCTCCCAGGACTGCCGCAAGGTGAGACATGCCACATCTGGTGCTGGCATCACAGGTGTCGTCCACAGGGCACCACCACTGCCACTCTGCCTCTGGAAAGGCAGAGTCTCTTGGTCAGTATCCGCCACTCTTACCAGCTGCTTCCTCATGATTTTCTCCTTAACTAAAGTCATGGGTAGGTATATCTAACTGGTGGAGCCGAGGTCACATGCCAGTGCTGCCAGGGAAGTGGATAATTGAGTTCTGATTTCTACTTTGGGGAGATGAAACTCATAGCCTGGGTTTGAAAAAGATGCTGGGTATACGAATGTTCGTGCCAGCATCATTCGTGATAGCCCGACACTGGAAACAACCCAACTGCCCTTCGCTATCAGAACAGATATACAAACTGAGGTATATTCATACAGTGGAATAATATACAGCAGTGAAATGAATGAAGTATGGCTACAAGAAACAGCATGGATAATTCTCACAAAATTTCTCATTATTTTGAGAAAAAAGTCTAACACTAAAGAGTATGTAGTATATTATCCCATTTATGTATTAATTAAAGAGCAGGCAAAACTAATGTTGGTGATAGAAATCAGAATAGTGGTGACCTTTGGGAGATTATTAACTGGGTGGGTGTATGAGAGGGCCTTCTAGGGTGATGGCAGTTTTCTAAATTGTGATGTAGTTGCCAGTTACACAGTTTTTTCATGTTATAAAAATTTAAAGAGCTGTATGCTTTGATGTGTGCACTTTTCTGTATGTGCATTATATTTCAACAAAAATGTTTACTTAAAAATACATGTTGGGGGCTTCCCTGGTGGCGCAGTGGTTGAGAATCTGCCTGCCAATGCAGGGGACACGGGTTCGAGCCCTGGTCTGGAAAGATCCCACATGCCGCGGAGCAACTAGGCCCGTGAGCCACAACTACTGAGCCTGCGCGTCTGGAGCCTGTGCTCCGCAACAAGAGAGGCCGCGACAGTGAGAGGCCTGCACACTGCGATGAAGAGTGGCCCCCGCTCGCCGCAACTAGAGAAAGCCCTCGCACAGAAACGAAGACCCAACACAGCCATAAATAAATAAATTAATTATTTAATTAAAAAAAAAAAACATGTTGGGCAGCTACACACATGATAAATATCAGCAATTGTCCTGTTTCACCCTCTCTGTTAAGTGATTGAGCAAATGAATAATTTTGTTTGCATCCATCTCCTGTTCAGAACCTTCAGTGGTTCCTTGTAGACTGGAGAATAATATCTAAGTTCCTTAAACTTCCCTGTGACAGTCTTTCTAGACCAATCTGTGTCCAGCACACTGTACTCACCTGCCCTAACCCCTAGGGTTGGCCCTGCTCTCATCTGGAAAAGTCCACCAACTGGGAAAACTGGGAAATCTGATCTTTTCTGCAGGCCAACTAAGCCCCACCTCTGCCCTGAGGCCCCTACTCTAACCCTATACTCCCTTAGCCTCCTCTGAACTCCCATGGCAATTAGAATTGATAAGATGTAGTTGACAACCAATATGTATTGCAGGCAACATCTCTTGAAATATTACTTTTTGGGGGGGTCAATAACTCCCATTTTATATTTTACCTTACTAGTCAGATTGTGGACTTTTTTTTTTTTTTTTTTCCGGTACTCGGGCCTCTCACTGTTGTGGCCTCTCCCGTTGCGGAGCACAGGCTCCGGACGCGCAGGCCCAGCGGCCATGGCTCACGGGCCCAGCCGCTCCGCAGCACGTGGGATCTTCCCGGACCGGGGCACGAACCCGTGTCCCCTGCATCGGCAGGCGGACTCTCAACCACTGCGCCACCAAGGAAGCCCAGATTGTGGACTTTTTGAAAAGAGATCATAGCTGATAATAGATCTAATTTCCCTGCAAGGTATTGCACAGGGACCCGCCCAGGCAGACAGTGTTTGGTAACTTGTAGACACTCAGATTCTGAGGGAAAAAACCTCCTCGTGTTCGGGGTTCAATGTTCAAATCCCAAATCTGCCACTTGCTGGCTGAGTGAATGACCCAAGGGAATTAACCGCTCAGGACCCTAGGACGTTCTTTAAAGGGTAGTTAATGATCACTACATCGCTTAGCCTGGCATATTAAGTACATTATGCATATTAGCTATAGTTAATCTTTTCATTCTTGTTTTTAACTCTAGGGCACCTTTAAAAGTTCACCTGAAGCCATAGGTCTCAGAACATAAAGAAGGTGAGGCACCTGACATTGGCCATCGGAGAGGAGCAGTTTTGCTAGGGAAAGGTTCAAATGAGAAGAAAGGTGGCTTGAAGGAGCCCATGTTCACATCTCTCCTGTGGGTTCCAGGCTGTATATTGAACAATTGTATAAATATGACCCTGCCTTTCACCTTTCAGAATTCATATAGGAACTCAATTGTCCAAACAGTCCTAGCCTGTAAAGGCTGCTTTATTTATTTATTTTTTTGGCCACATCTCGCAACATGTGGACCGACCAGGGATTGAAGCCGTGCCCCCTACATTGGAAGCATGGAGTCTTAACCACTGGACTGCCAGGGAAGTCCCCAGTTGTCCAAATAACAACAGAATTTATAGGGTTTGGTTTACTATAGGTTTTACTTTTTTCCAGGCTTAGCTGTGGCCGATCCACAGCAGCATGAAACTTAAAAGGCTCTTTTAACAGAAGATAAATGTCACCACTGAAGCCATTTTTGTCCAAGTAACAACAGAATTTATAGGGTTTGGTTTACTATAGGTTTTACTTTTTTCCAGGCTTAGCTGTGGCCGATCCACAGCAGCATGAAACTTAAAAGGCTCTTTTAACAGAAGATAAATGTCACCACTGAAGCCATTTTTTAAAATGATCAATGGACATAATCCGATTTTTAGCAGAAACCAGAGCATATGTAATTTGAACTAAGGAAGACAGACCTGGATGAGACACAACAGTAAGGATCTGGGGGGCAGGAAGAAAGATAGAGAAGCTCCCTGACAATGTTCTCTGAGAAAGGCAAAGCACGATGGAGCCTCCTAACACTCAAAAGATAGCACGTCTGAGGCAGTATTGTTTTATATAAATGCTGGGGGAGGTCATGATACTGTAATGCATAATATCAACCTCAGACTCGAAGTCGAACAGATCAGAGTTCAAATCCTGGCTCTGCTATTCATCAAAAGTAAGACTTTGGGGAACTCTATGAGCTGGTACTTCAGAATCCAGTGGAAATGTGTCTACTGATTTCCACATCTGTAAGTAGGGATGATGATGATAATGAACTAACCTCATAGGGTTGTTGTAAAGATTAATGTATGCGTATTTTTAATACAGTGCTAGGGACATAGTATGTATTCATTAGTTAGCTATTATTATTCTTACCCACATAGTAATTCTACCCTATTGTTCTAAGACCACAATCCCCGGTCTTTGCCAAAATGCCAAGAAATCATCAGAAGCCTGAATTATTTAACAGCTTCCTTCCTTTGATCAATCTTCAGCCATTGCCGCCCTCATTCTTTTATTTCTCACAAAGTTTATGGTAATGGACAATAAAGCATTTCCTGTGGGATAGAGTCATTTGGATTTCCTATGCTGGGGACAAGCTCAATTTCCTGGGAAGGACCATCTGGCATTGCCCCCAGCTAGACCTTGGAGCCAGGAATATTGCCTGGCAGTGAGCACAGGAGAACATTTCCTTTTCTCTTGTAGGATTCAAATTTTGTACAAATTATAGCTCTGCTCTCCTTTAGTGCTAGAATCAAATGTGAAAATTAGGCGTGAAATGCACATTCATCTTCTAAAATTTTACTGCTCTATGTAGCAGCAGCCTCTAGGTCTTGACTAAGTCTATAAATTCTGCAATATTTCTATTAAGAAGGCAACGTGAACCATAGAAATTAGAAAGGAAAGCTCAGAAATCCATATACCCTAGGCTGGCAAGAGGAAACTTCAGAAGATTCAAGCCTGAGAGTTTTTACACTGTGTTATATGTGCATTTTCATTTGCTTTTATTTGCCTTTGTTTGCATGAGTTGTGTGAAGTTAACTGTCAATGGGTTTATTTATTTTTATGACTCTTATGGTATTGTAGTTGCTGATATCTACTGCTGTGATTATTATTTATGACAAAATTAGCTCCTGTTGGTAAGCGTAGTAAATTTTCACTCACAGAGTACATCCATGTTTGTGTTATTTTAATCTCAAATACAAATTGGCAACCACCGTAATTGTGGAAGAGAACAAGGAAGTGGGATTATAAATTGCCTTTATGAAGACAAAATATCCTTGGGATACTTAAAACCTTATTTTTAAATAGCATCTGATGTAAACTATTATACATAGAATGGGTAGACAACAAAGTCCTACCGTATAGCATAGGGAACTATATTCAATATCCTCTGATAAACCATAATGGAAAAGATTATGAAAAAGTATGTGTGTGTGTGTGTGTGTGTGTATATATATATATATATATATATATCTGAATCACTTTGCTGTAGAGTAAGAAGTAATACAACATTGTAAATCAACTATACTTCAATAAAATAAATTTTTTAAAAATAAATAGCATCTGAGGAAGAGATAAACCTATGGTCACCTAATCTATGACAAAGGAGGCAAAAATATACAATGGAGAAAAGACAGCCTCTTCAATAAGTGGTGCTGGGAAAACTGGATATTTGCAAATGATGCGACTAACCAGGGATTAATTTCCAAAATATACAAGCAGCTCATACAGCCCAATATCAAAAAAACGAACAACCCAGTCAAAAAATAGGCAGAAGACCTAAATAGACATTTCTCCAAAGAAGACATACAGATGGCCAACAAACACATGTAAAGATGCTCAACATCACTAATTCTCAGAGAAATGCAAATCAAAAATGCAGTGAGGTATCACCTCACACTGGTCAGAATGGCCATCATCAAAAAATCTACAAACAGGGCTTCCCGGGTGGCGCAGTGGTTGAGAGTCCGCCTGCCGATGCAGGGGACACGGGTTCGTGCCCCGGCCTGGGAAGATCCCACATGCCGCGGAGCGGCTGGGCCCGTGAGCCGTGGCCGCTGAGCCTGCGCGTCCGGAGCCTGTGCTCCGCAACGGGAGAGGCCACAACAGTGAGAGGCCCGCATACCGCAAAAAAAAAAAAAAAATCTACAAACAATAAATGCTGGAGAGGGTGTGGAGAAAAGGGAACCTTCATATAGTGTTGGTGGGAATGTAAATTGATGCAGCCACTATGGAAAACAGTATGGAGGGTCCTTAAAAAACTAAAAACAGAACTACCATATCACCCAGCAATCCCACTACTGGGCATATACCCTGAGAAAACCATAATTCAAAAAGACACATGCACCCCAGTGTTCACTGAAGCACTATTTACAATAGCCAGGACATGGAAGCAACCTAAGTGTCCATCGACAGAGGAATAGATAAAGAAGATATGGTACATATATAAAATGGAATATTATTCAGCCATAAAAAGAAACAAAATTGAGTTATTTGCAGTGAGGTGGATGGACACAGCAACATCTTTTTTGACCTGCCTTCTAGAGTAATGAAAATTAAAACAAAAATAAACAAATGAGACCTAATTAAAC
>NC_041221.1:81611293-81631302 GCF_002837175.3 Physeter macrocephalus | reverse complement strand
TACTATGTATAAAATAGACAACTGATGGGAACATACTGTATAGCACAGGGAACTCTACCTCATGCACTGTGGTGACCTAAATGGGAGGGCAGTCTGAAAGGGAGGGGATATCTATATGAGTATGGCTGATTCATTTTGTTGTGCAGTGGAGGCTAACACAACATTGTAAAGCAACCATACTCCAATAAAAATTAAATAAATAAATAGCATCTGAGGAAAAATGAGAAATTGCCACAACTCTGATGACTCTGACGATGACGTTTTTGGAGTTAAGAGGCTGAATTTTAGCTCATGATCTCCTGGTTTTATTTCCTATGCCATTACTGTAGCTTGTCAGATCACTGCAGGAATAAACTTGAAAGATCATGGCAACTTTTAAAATATATTCAATTGTCTTAATGGCAAGGAATATTGCTATACATATATATATTTTTTAATATTTATTTATTTATTTGGCTGCACAGGGTCTTAGTTGTGGCACACAGGATCTTTGTTGCCTTGTGTGGGCTCTTTAGTTGAGGCATGTGGGATCTAGTTCCCTGACCAGGGATCGAACCCAGGCCCCCTACATTGGGAGCATGGAGTCTTAACCACTGGACCACCAGGGAAGTCCCTGCTATATTTTTAAGAACAAAAATTAATATTGAAATTGCTTTGAAATCAAGACGTGAAAAAACTAGACTTGTACAGGGTCAGATGGGTGGACTTTGGTGCATTTAGAAAGAGAGTTTTGCTGATTAGGACTAGCACAGATGAACAGCTGCTGAGACGTTGGGAAATTCTTTTGTTTCCAGTCACTGAGACCCCCTTGGGAACTTTATTGCTAACTTTGCTATATGACCACGGTAACATTATCCCTTGAGCATTTTTGACTCTAAATTGTCAAAATGGTCAAGAAAAAGAAAAAATATTATTTTTCAAAGTCCTTTATCAAAGGCTGGACTGAGGCCACAGGAAGCTGCTAAACCTCTCCTGGGCCACATCTGGTTCCAGCAGTGGCACCATTCTAAGTTCATCCTAATGAGCCATTGCCCACTGAGGCCAGGATCACTGGAATATTCCCATTAGGGCAACTGGCGGGGCAGTGCTTGGGCAACAAAATAAAACAACAGTACTTCCTCATATTTTTTGCAGGCTTTCATTTCAAAAAATATCAAAGTGTGCCTATATGTCATCTTGCAGAAAAGACATTTAGGAAGTCATCTAGACCATGTTTCTCTAAAATTGGTTTACAAAGCCTCACTGTTCTCTGTGAAATGAGAAAAGTAAGAACAATGTAGTAAGTTTGTAGTACAACTACATTTATTAAAATTTAAAGGCCTGTCTTTTATTCTGAAAATTTTGCCCTTCCTATTTTAGGAATTAAAATATCACTTTTATATAAATGATAGTTATTGTTGACAGTACATTTAAAAAATGTATATCCTTAGCAAAATAAGAAACTGACAACAAAAGTTGTCCTCTACCCTCCAACCTCCAGTTTAAAAAAAAAAACAAAAAACAAACTTTGGATCCACTGATCTGTTCTTTTCAAAAGCTACACTGTATTCAGGTTTCAGGGGTGCTGTCTTCTCCACTGTATTTAAAAATCCTGCATGCACAGCAGCCATGTTTCACTCATCTTTGTGCTTTGACTTCCCTGACAGTGCTTGGCACTCTGCATGCAGTAGGCACTCCATAAATATATGTTGTGTTGACTATGAAGCAACCTCCATTCATAGAGAAAACATCTCCAGGGGAAATGGAAGGCAGCCTTTATTTATTTTTTTAATTTTTTTTTTGTTGTTGTTTGTTTGTTTTTGCGGTACGCAGGCCTCTCACTGTTGTGGCCTCTCCCGTTGCGGAGCACAGGCTCCGGACGCGCAGGCTCAGCGGCCATGGCGCACGGGCCCAGCCGCTCCGCGGCATGTGGGATCCTCCCGGACCGGGGCACGAACCCGTGTCCCCTGCATCGGCAGGCGGATTCTCAACCACTGCGCCACCAGGGAAGCCCTGCAGCCTTTATTTTATGGTAATAGAGTATTTTGAGATTTGGTTATAACAGTGAAATAGAGTAAAAAGAGATGTGGAGTGACAGGCTTGGGTGGATTCTTGGCTCCATCACTTTCCCATGAACCTCTTAAGTTTTTGGTACCTTGGTGTCCTCACCCAAAACTGTAGAATGTGTGCTTTGCTCCTCTGTGAAGTTGGTCGTGAGATCGGATATGTGGGTAGCAGACCACAGTGTGTCTACCTAGAACTCTATTCTGACGCACCCCAGGCTTCTCTCTGGGTCCCCTCATATGATTCTAGGGCAGCCAATCACAGTGTCCCTACCTCTCAGCTGTAAGGCTGGGTCAAAAAGATGGGGTATGGGACCAGCAGCCACTCTTCCCTCTGTATAGAAGATGCCTCCGTGTAGTTGGAACCTGAGGGAGTCAGCCAAAGAGATAAAGCTAATGGATCACATTTATTAAGTCCTCATTATGCACCAGCACCATCCTAAGCACTGTCACACAAGAAGCCTGGGAGGTAGGTGCTGTTATTTTCATCCTCATTTGTCAGAGGATAAAGCTGAGGCACAGGTAGTAACAGGAAGAGCTGAGTGAACCCAGGCCGTCTGAGAGGCGCCCAGAATCTCAGCCGCTGCATCATACCTGCCTTCCAAGGTGGAGGGACAGGAGGCAGAGTAAGTCCTAACAGAGCCTCCCTAGGTCCACTCTCATCCTCCTCAGTTACTCGAGCCAATAGATCCCCTTTTTTCAAGCAAGTTGTTAGCTCAGCGCTCAGGATCGTAGAGGGTCGGAACTGTAAGGAGTGTAAGAAGCGAACGCTCCATCCTCTCAGGAAGATGAGCAAACTGAGGTCCCATGATTTACACAGACAAAGCCATGCACTCTGAACATCCCTGTTGCCTCACACCCCACTGCTTCCTCTCACAAAATATCTGACATCCCTACGCAAACACTCTCTGCCCCTCCGGCTCTCATGCCATCGCTCTCCTCTGGCTGTTTAATTTCTACTATCCGTGCAATTCCAACCCTTCTGTGCAGCCTTTGTACATCCCTCCAGCCCAGTGTACTCTTCTCTCTGGATCACCCTAGCAGTGTAACTGTATTCACAGGCTGCCTTCCGGGATCTTTAATGTTAATATTAACTCTGGCCTCTCTTTAATTCATGTACCTGACCCCTAATGTCCATCTTGACTAAGTTCCTTGAAGGGTGGGACATTGTCTTTTGTGGTTCCCTAAGCAGCTAGTACCAGGACCTTACATACAATTAATATGTGTGGGTTGACCCTTTACTTTGTTGTTATTCATCTTCCTCTCACATGTTGCTGCCTATCTCCTCTTTCCAAGAAAGTCAATAGCTTCCTCACCTTCTGGCAGAATGGCCCAAGCACTCTGCCCATGCCTGCTCTAGTTCTGGGCCTGGTGATGCTCAAACATTCCAGCCTCAGGCAGGAGTCAGAAGACCCAGGCACTGGGCAGCCCCATGACAGACAAGCCACCATTTGGGAGCTGGATATTCCCTCCATGCAAACTGGACCAATGTACAACTTAGCTATGTGGCTGTAAATCTTTGCTGAATGAACACCTCAATGGCATTAAAGTTACATCTTAACTTCTTTTCTTTACAACACAGTGGTGAAGAACCTCTGAAGATAAAAAATGTCTAGGAAACCTGAAGGCTGTGACCATGTGGAAACATTAAATATAGGAAGAAATACTATCCAGAATTCAAAATGTTGGAAGAAATTCTACATGGGATCATATAAGTATATGAAATCTATGTTAGATCATATAAGTAAATAAACAAAACATTTGGTCTTGCCCTTTCAGAATAAAGTAGCTCCATTTTTTTTTTAGTATCTTCTATATGTCACTACTACCAAGAGCTGTAAACCTCATGACAAAGTAAGGATTGTTCCGTTTTGTAGACTAGGATGCTGACACCCTTCAAGGTTGAGTGACTAGCCCAGGATGACATAAGTGGGGAGTGAGAGAGCATATGGCCATTTAGCAAGGGCTCAAAACACTATTTCATACTCTTTTTTTTTTTTTTTTTTTTTTTTTGCGGTACGCGGGCCTCTCACTGTTGTGGCCTCTCCCGTTGCGGAGCACAGGCTCCGGACGCGCAGGCTCAGCGGCCATGGCTCACGGGTCCAGCCGCTCCGCGGCATGTGGGATCTTCCCGGACCGGGGCACGAACCCGCGTCCCCTGCATCGGCAGGCGGACTCTCAACCACTGTGCCACCAGGGAAGCCCTCATACTCATATTTTTAAAAGCATAGCAACTAAATCATTTCTTCAGTAGAATGTGTATGTTTACTCCATTATAACTCACATGAACTTGTCTTCATGCAAATCACAGCAAAGATTCTTCCATCGATCTTGGTTTCAATTATTCTAAAATGGAAACAGCTCAATTTTTATAATTATAAATGTACATGTTCAGTATATTTTACCACAATAAAAAATGATCAAAAAGGTAGATTCATTATAAAAACATACAAAAATAGACATTACCACAAATATAATGCACAGAATAGAAATCACTAGTAATCTTCTCTTATCTAGGAATAACTAATTAATAATAAAGAGTTCCTGAACAAATTTAAATTCCTCTGCATTGTTATAGTTCTACAGTGATCCCTTAGAAATGTTAATCATGAATGGCTGGCTTTCTTTTAGCCAGTTTGTTGCTATATTTTTATTTTAGTTTCATTAATATTTGAGAGGCAAGAAGAATTAAAGTCAAAGTACTGGCAAAGTCACACAAATCCACTGTAATCTTCAGTCTGACTGCACCTAAACTGACAGTTTCTCCTTTGGTACCCAGAAGACTCACTGTTCAAAACAATATTGTGTTGATCAAGAGACTGAAAGAAACAAGACACTTCAGAGCAAAGAGGACAATTTTACATATCAGTACAGGTGGAAAATGCTGTCCTTCTAAAGCCAGTAAAGTCATCCTGTTCTCCATACAAACAGGTTTTATTTTTTATAGAGACAACTGATTGCTGTTGAAATATTACGTAACTAAGAAGCTAACAAAAGGTCAAGTATACATGCTTTCTACTTATGCTACTGGCTAACTGCACCTATAACCCAACCAATGTATTACTTTTGTGAAAAAGGGGCATATTGTACCTCTCATAACATACTATACTAAGGAATTACTACATAACATGAATTTAGAGCCCATTTTTATAATTTAACAGGATGTGATCATCTGAACACTGAAAAAAATACAACAGAATTATTAAAGAAATTGAAAGCCTTTAGAATTGGAGTTATTTTGCCTGGATTGAGAAAGTTAAGAGGTGACCAAAACTGCCTTTGAGATATAAAGGGGAACTGTTAAAAATAAACTGAGGCAGGGACTTCCCTGGTGGTGCAGTGGTTAAGAATCACCTGCCAATGCAGGGGACACGTGTTCGAGCCCTGGTCCGGGAAGATCCCTCATGCCGCGGAGCAGCTAAGCCTGTGCGCCACAACTACTGAGCCTGTGCTCTAGAGCCCGCGAGCCACAACTACTGAAGCCCATGTGCCTAGAGCCCGTGCTCCGCAACTAGAGAAGCCACAGCAATGAGAAGCCCGCGCACTGCAGTGAAGAGTAGCCCCCGCTTGCGGCAACTAGGGAAAGCCCACACGCAGCAACAAAGACCCAACACAGCCCAAAATAAATAAATAAATAAATTTTAAAATAAAATAAATAAATAAACTGAGGCATATCAAAAATGTTAAAGTTTACTTGAGCAAAAAATTATTTTAATCGGCAGGGCCAAACTGGAAGTGGTTGGCAGTGCTCCATCAACAGGAGCCAGGGGAAAGACTTATACAGAAGAAGGGGAAGCAAAGCAAGGGGATTATTTGATTGGTGATGACTTAAGCATTTGTATTTGGGAAAGGCTAGCTGGGGATGTGTGACTGGTTGTCCTTAGGTCTCAATTTCTTAATCTTGAAGAATTTACGTGCTTATGTTTTGGTTTGCTTATGTGGGCTGCTGTGGTTTTAGAACCAACTCAGTCTAATGGTCTCCTTGTTTATTTAACATTACTTTGAGGGACTGTGTTGAACCTACAGTATTTACTGATCGCAAACCATTGTTATTTAAATATGATTTATAATATCTCTAAACTTGAATGTATAACTGGTATGGTCTGAGGAGCCCACCATGAATAATAAAGATACTGCTATCGCTGGGAAACTCTAAGGGTTTAGAGGTTACCTCCCAGGAACCGGGAACAAAGGCTAGCCCAATTCTTTATTATATAAAATTGTATATCTGATAAGGAGCTAGTGTCCAGAATATATAAAGAACACTTACAACTGAAAAATAAAAGGACAACTCAATTAAAAAGTGAGCAAAGGATTTGAATAGGCTTTTTTTCCAAAGAAGTTATACAAATGGCTAATAAGCACATGAAAATATACTCAGCATCATTACTTCATTACCCATCTTGGTCATGAAATATTTTCCTTCTTATATATTACTGAATTTATCTTGCCAATATTTTTTTGAGGATTTTTTAGTAGCAAAGGTATTTCTTATTGAATATTGATATCTTGTATCCAGAAACTAACCTGAAATCGCAGCTCTTTTTTGACTGAGGGACAGGAAAGCCAAAGCAGCAGGGCTTATCTCTCATCCTCTCTGTTCTGTCTGTATTTTCCAAACCTCCACCAGGGAGTCCTGTACTTTGGAAGGAATTAGGTAAGCCTCATCCTTTGGTGCTCGTTTAGGTCCTTTATCCACCATTTAGAATCTGAGGAATGGAGGGGACACTTGATGTCTCCTCACACCTCTAATAGGCCTGGTACTATGAGATAAGCTGTGCTTTCTGCTTCATGCCATTCTCCATGACTGATTTCTCCTCGTTCTTCAGTTGGATGCCACGTCTGCTAGATGACTTCCCTGAATTTCTCCATGTTCCCAACCCCATTTTTTTTTTAAAAGATTTATTTAGGGATTTCCCTGGTGGTACAATGGTTAAGATTCCACGATCCCAATGCAGGGGACACGGGTTCCATCCCCAGTTCGGGAAGATCCCACATGCCGCAGAGCAACTAAGCCCGTGCGCCACAACTACTGAGCCCGCGTGCCACAACTACTGAAGCCCACATGCCTAGAGCCTGTGCTCCGTAACAAGAGAAGCCACCTCAACGAGAAGCCTGTGCACCGCAATGAAGAGTAGCCCCCCTTGCTGAGACTAGAGAAAGCCCGTACTCAGCAACAAAGACCCAACACAGCCAAAAATAAATAGGTAAAATAAATAAAATTTAAAATAAAATATTATTTATTTGGCTGCGCCGGGTCTTAGTTGTGGCACATGGGATCTTTGCTGTGGCACGTGGGATCTTTAGTTGTGGCATGCGGCGTCTTAGTTGCAGTACGCAGGATCTAGTTCCCTGACCAGGGATCGAATCCAGGCCCCCTGCATTGGGATTGTCGAGTCTTAACCACTGGACCACCAGGGAAGTCCCCCAACCCCAGTTTCGGTTCAACTGCATCTCCCATATGTTCCTCCTGTACTTTATGTATATCTCTGCCATAGGCGGCATTATTACATGGTATTACTGTGACATGTAGACAGTGTAGTGTGGTAATTAAAAGTAGGGACACTGGGGCTTCCCTGGTGGCGCAGTGGTTGAGAGTCCGCCTGCCGATGCAGGGGATACGGGTTCGTGCCCCGGTCCGGGAAGATCCCACATGCCGTGGAGCGGCTAGGCCCGTGAGCCATGGCCGCTGAGCCTGCGCATCCGGAGCCTGTGCTCTGCAACGGGAGAGACCACAGCAGTGAGAGGCCCGTGTACCGCAAAAAAAAAAAAAAAAAAAAAAGTAGGGACACTGAAGTCAGAATGTCTGGGTTTAAATCTGGCTTTATTTAGTATAGACAACGTGACGTAAAGCTCCTTAAATTCTTTGTGCTTCAGATTCCTCATCTATAACATAATGATAATAATGCCTCTTGCATGAGGTTTCTGAGAAGCAAAATGAACCCTAGATATTTGGAGATAGACTGGTTTATTTTTTTAGCTTTTATCATTTAGATAAATAATGTATCTATAGAAATTAGTATTATGTTTGGCACATAGTAATTGATCCATAAAAATTACCTATCATTATTGTTGTTTTTTAAAATTTCTAATTTATCCAGGGGATAGTAAGCTTCTTGAGGGCAGAGAGCTTTATCTTATTCCTTTGTCATTCTCCAGCACTAGCAAGTATGCCTGGCAAAGAGTAGGTACTCAACAAATGTTCTGTTGTTTTTTTAACATAGACAGAGAAGAAGGCTTTGGTCTTAGGGGCAAAGCTAAAAAAATAAACTTCAGTCTATCTCCAAATGCCTAGGGTTCATTTTGCTTCTTTCCAGAGTCCACGCAGTAATCATCCTTTGGGACTATCCATGGTGCTGACCTTTGCCCAATTGGCTTAAGTGGCCAGAGTTTGCCCCAACAATTTGGGTTGTATTCTCTATTGACTTAGTACCTCTGCTGCACCCCCAGTCTGACTGAGCATGCTGTCACCTCAGTGTGCTGATGACTAAGGATCTTCAGTAACCCTCCCTACCTGACTTCCTAAATCGGCCAGTAGATGCTTCTTTCCTAAATCCTATTCAACTTGCTTCTCATGACTCCAGTCACTAATGTAGCTAACTCTCTTCTTTATTCCCAATCAGTCCCTTTCTCCCTCTCATGCCTTTTCTGCTTTGGTTCCCCCACTATTTTGTTGTGCTTGTTTTTTTTTCTACCTTTTCCTCTTTCCCCAACTATGATGAAAAAAAATTTTATTTGGTATCCGCTTCATTAACGGTGACTCTCCCTCAAAAAATCCCTCTGAATCAGTGGCATATTTTATGTCAATGCAGAAAGAGAGGAAGTAGGGCAGGCCTTCCATGGGGACAAGCAAGAAACAGGCAGGCTTTTCAGAGGTAGGGAGCTGTGTGTTTGGCCTCTACCATTCACCTGTTTAAAGTAAGTCGATTTTTCTTAAGACAGAGTTTAGGATGATGGTGGTTATGGAGCGTGTGTGGCAACAGGGCTCTAACTGGGGGTTAAACAGGTGGGAAATGCCCCACGGATGAACTTTGGTTACATCACTGGCTTGTGTGGGGCCTTATCTGGCTAGAGAGACATTTTTTTGGTCCAGATAAACTCTGCTAGAGGGAAGCCATCCAAAGAAAGGGAAAATTCTAGTTTTTTCTCTCCATGACCCACTTAAAAGAAATTTAGCTACATCCACAAACAGATAAAAATCATCACCATCTTCGAGTAGGAAGACTGAGAGCATGTATGTATGCAGTTCCTAACATTGCTATACCAAAGTGTAACCAACAAGTTTAGCCTGGTTAAGGACCTCAGGTGAACCAGATTCAGATGTGACAGACTTAGAGCTCCTCAGATGGGTGGGTGCTGGGGGTGGTCTGAGCCCAAGGAGCTAAGCCAGCTTCTAACTATTTCCATGATCCCAGGCATTTACTAGAATGTTTCTGAAGGCAAATGGATACGTCCTCAGAAATATTTGCTATTGTTTTTGGTAACTATAAATAACGGGGGCAGGAATTTTTTTAAGTTGTATTTTGTTTTGTTTTGCTTTTTAAAGCTAACAGTGCTTAGAACCAGGCATTTTTCGAAGAGCTTCACATACATTACCCATTCAATTTTTAAAGTAACCCAATGACCTATGTGCTATTATTATGCCATTTTACATATAAAGTATTAGGGACCAGAGAAGTTAAGTAACTTGCCCAAAGTCACACGACACAGCTAGGAAATGATTGTGTCCTTTGAGTCAGGATTCAAATCCAGATGTTCTGACTCCAGAGTCTATGCTGTTAACCCCTGTGCTCCTCTGGCCCTTTAAGGGAACTATGTGTGGTGGGGCTATCTTTCCAGGGCGTAGGAACTGGGTGGATGTGCATTACTTTAAATACTTTTACAACAAATGTCAAGAACACCTTGAAATAAGGATAATAAGTGAAAATAGGCTATCTCAATAAAAATAAATGCAATTCAAGGAAGCTGAGAAAGGGGTGAGCAAGTTGTCAGTTTGTGTCAGTTTCCCTACCCTCCCTGCATGGGGAGCCAGTTTATTCTTCGTTCCTGGGGATCCAGTTACTTAGCTAGCTCTCTCCAACTCTGTCCCTCCAAATATACTAGACAATTCGTAATCACACATTATCACATTTTAACAAATATAAAGTAGCTTTTTTATTGTGAAAAAATAGATCTGAATTGAAACTTCCGGATTATCCCTTATGATTTACTCTTTGAAACCATGGAATTTATGTGAGCAAAATTGCTGCCAAATCATCTACTTTTCCCTTTGCTTCACTTCCTATAGTTTCTAACATCTACCTTGCAAAACAGCCCCTTCCCTCCAGGCTGTGCTGAAATGGGCTCCCCGCCAATTTCATATCCTCACTGCCCTCTTAACACCCCTGCCAATTATATTCCCATCTAGTTAAATCTGTTTTACCTTGACAATCAGCATTCAACATATGTTTTTAAAGATTCTTTCTTATTCAACTGTATTGCTTTTCTGGCTATTTAAGACTTACCAATATTACAACAATATTCTGCTCTTACTTACTGTAATCTATAGAATTTTAGTTATATTTTCGGTGAAATAGGCTTTTATGAACTAACCTAGAAACTTAAGTGCCCCTCTTAACCTTGTTTCCATGGGGAAATGAATTTCAAATAACAGCTGATATACAGACGATTAGAACACAAGCCATTTGTACACCATTGGCTGTCTGGAATGTCAAGGGCCTATGACTTTTATTTGCCACACGGTATGCAGCAACAAAGCAGCTAAATGTGTTTCTCATTTCTATGTGACCACTGTTCTCCCAAGCACAGATGTTTCAAGGTTTCTGTGAGCTGATGGAAGAATGGAAATGCTCCAAAAACAACAACAAAAAAACACAATAAATCAACAAGGTGAAATAGTCATTAAACTCCTTGAGAACTGGGTGCGTTAGTCTACCCAAAGAAAATTTTATGGGACAATGTATAGAAACAGATTTTTTAATAAAGCTTTTCTGATTCAGGGCATAAATCTAAGAAAGAATGCTAAGAATTCACAGGTGCCAAGTAGCAACAAAACTTGACCTAAGGGCAATCAACCTATCTATAAAATGGAGGGCATAAAAAGTGGAGAAAAATTGCAAATATAGTCAATTACTATCTATACTAAGCAATTAAAATAGGAAAATACAAACTAAAAGAGATAGTTATTGTGATGATTATGAACTTGGACCATTCGGGGGAAAAAAAAAACTATTGGTTTAATAGCAATTTAACTGCTCTTAGTGGAATTTTTCAAAATAGCTACCAGGATTGATTTAAATAACTGTACAAGACAAATTTTGTATATTTCTCTCTTATTTACAAGGAGAAAAGAAGTACATGGTAGCAGAGGCAATAAAGAGAGACACCAAATATTAAAACAACATTCTTGGCAAAGATGAAACACGTATAAAACAGAGATAAAAGGAAAGTAGCACGAGAAAAATTGAGATATTTGTTATGTGTTTCCAGAAACCTGAAATTAAAGTAACGCTCTTACATGATGTCCAGAAGCCACACTCAGCTATGACAACAAAGAAAACGATACCTAGAAAAATTAATAAATGATCAGATTTCTGAGACCTTTTCGAGGATCCACAAACACAGACATAAGACAAGGATTAAAAATAATAAAACATGGTTTGCGAAATAGAAAACTAGAATAAAAACAAGAAACATCTGGAAATACTGCATGATAACAGAATGCCAAAATGGAGGTTGTTCCAAAAACTATAAAAAGACAAAGCTTACGTTGAGCATCGAAAGGCAGGCCTGCTTGCCTAAACCCATGATCTACCCTGTGGTAGCTGCTGTCACTTGAGACAGTGGCTGGCAGTGGGGGGATATTCCTGCTTCAGAGGAATGACACACAGAGTACTCTTTGAGGCTGAAGCCATGGGTCCCTCTGCACACATTTACTTGCAGCTTTAGGATACAATAGAACAGAGAGAGATCAAGACAGTGGCATTGGCAGCTTTTCTGGCTTGACTCTCTTTCATTGGAGAAACCTCATATTGGGGTTTGGTGGGTGAAAAACTTGTTGTCCCCATTGGGGAAATAACCAAGGCCCAGGTAGCTTCTGGGACTGCCTAGAGATACAGGACTCCACAACAAAAGTCCACAGGGAGCTGAGAGCTTCGTTCAGTGCCTATACCAAAGAGGACTTAATGAAGGTTAGAGCTGCACTAGGATGGCCAAATTAAGTAAAATCCCCAAATACCTTTAACTTCCATTGTACTTTTTAAAAGAGAACTGGTAAACCTAAGGCCTATCTAGTGTAGTCATAAAGAAGATGAACTGTGAAACAGACCAGGTGAACAATGCTTTGTCCACGTGTTGCGCCAGTTAGGATGCTTTTGGCAGCAAGGAACAGAAAAATCAGACTTATAGCTTAAACTATAAGGATGAATAGTTCACTAAGAAGTCTAGGTAGGCAGTCCTAAGGTTGATTTGATGGTTCAGTTGTGTCATCGAAGACTCCAGCTCTTTCTATCTTTGATTTCACTGCTCTCATGGTCATAGTTCCAGGCATCACATTCTTACATTACAGCTTGCAAAGGTAGAAGTGGAGAAAAGTGGACAAAAACAACTTTCTCTTTGCATGTTCCTTTTATCAGAAAGGAAAAGAATCTCCTGAATACTCTAGCAGATTCCCCTTAAATCTCATCGTTCAGAACTAGATCAGATGCTCATCCCTAGACCACTTACTCTCAAGGAAGAACGGAGTTGCTATGATTGGCTTAGACTAATCAAACTATTAGTTGGGTACACTGCAGCTAGAATGAAGTTGGGATTCTGCTATCAAAGAAGGAAGAAGAAATTATACAAATTTGTCCTTTAGGAAAGGATAAGTAGGTAAATAAAAAGCCTAAGCAAAATGTTATACAGACTACATAAACGTTTATGCTGCTGCTGTGGTGTGGATGGAAATATGCAAAGATCAGGATAGGCTAAGTAATGCTGCAGAAACAAACAACCCCAAGTAAATAGAGGTTGATTTCTCACTCACGTTACATGTCTATCACGGGTCTGCTCCACTCATAGACCAAGGCTCACAGAGCAGCTCTTATCTGGAATGCTGCTGGCTTTACAGCAGAGGAATAAAAGACACGGCGAACAAGATGCTCGTTCTTAATGTTTCTGCTCCAAAGTGACACATGTCATTTCTGCTCATAATTTATTACCTAAAGGAAGTCATTTGGTCATGCCTGAGTTCAACAGCCAGGGAGTATTATCCTCCTGCAGGAAGGTGATCTCAGGGAAGGGCAACAAATGTTTTGAATGATAATGCAATCTACCAAAAGGGTGGATGTGTCATTTACCCGTTATTCACTTCAATGTGGTCATGCACATTTGGGACTCAGCATTAAGCTTTTTTTTTTTTTTTTTTTTTGCGGTACGTGGGCCTCTCACCGCTGTGGCCTCTCCCGTTGTGGAGCACGGGCTCTGGACGCACAGGCCCAGCGGCCATGGCTCACGGCCGGCATGTGGGATCTTCCCAGACCGGGGCACGAACCCGTGTGCCCTGCATCGGCAGGCGGACCCTCAACCACTGCGCCACCAGGGAAGCCCAGCATTAAGCTTTTTTAAAACGACAATCTAGTTTGAATTTTTCTGTTACCATTAAAGACAGTCCTTGCCATTTATCCTATGATAAGCCACCTGAAGAACCAAGTAAATGTACAACAGCATTTGTTGTTTAATTTTTTTCAATAGAATAATGCAACCATATAAAAAATAATTTAAAACACCCATAAACAGTTCCGTTTCCTGAGCTCCATCTCCCCTTTTCCCCTTAGCTTTAATTCATTCTGAGTGCAGAAAAGATTTTTAACTGTCCTCCTAACACCTCATGTTCTCTCTCTCTTTTAAATCTAGAATTAGGTTGGCTCAAGGAGTAGTTCTGACACAACCACAATAGCCTAATCTTTCACAGTTCAGATATGGCCTGGTTGGAAAAAGCATATTTTATTGTTGAGAAGTTTGTCTATACTGGGGACAAATCCCACACTTTCTGAAGTTCTATTCTAATCCTCCCAGGACATAGCCTGATGAAGTTCTTGCAAAGCAACTCTCTTCCAGAGAGTTTCCTTCTCATTCTGCTCCTGTATCCTCAGGATGAGAATCAGGGCAATTATGTAACTATCTGTGATTTCTCTGCACTTAATTGTGGGACGAAACATTGCTTTTCTTGTAGCCTAGGGTTTTGCAGAAGAATTTAAAGCAATGTTTTGCACTGAGAGCTTATTTTAACTTATTTTGTGATTAACAAAGTTCTACAGCAACATATTATACAGAAATCATATATGACTTTTTGGAAACAGTTAATAGATTAACTTCTTTGTTCTTTAAAAACTCAAAATTAACGTGAATTGGGCATACATAAGGCATTTTCCCCTAGTATTTCTCAGTCAAGACCTACAGAAAAGTGATATTATGTGATCTATTAACTTTGTGTTTGTGTCTAAAATATACATAAAATTTACCATTTTAACCATTTTAAGTGAATAATTTAGTGGCATTAAGTACACTCATATTTTTGTGCAAATATCACGACCATCCTTCTGCAGAACTTTTCATCACCCCAAACAGAAGCTCTGTACCCATTTAACAGTAACTCCCCATTACTCCATCCTCCAAACCACCACTGTTTTCTCTTTCTATGAAATTGACTACTCTAGGTGCCTCATATAAGTAGAATCATACAGTATTTGTCATCTTATAACTAGCTTATTTCATTTAGCATAGTGTCCATAAGGTTCTACCATGTTGCAGCATGTGTCAGAATTTCCTTCATTTTTAAGACTATTAATTTTTAAACTGACATAGATGATAATGTATTTTTAAATGATCTGCATTGTTTTAAATATTGTTTTGTCTTATTTTTAATTTACACAGTTAGATGTACTCTTGAGGTACAGTTCTATGTGCTTCAGTATATGCACAGGTTTGTGTAATCACAAACACAATAAGGATACAGAACTCCCCCAAATTTCTTGTTACATTCTACCCTCCTCCAATGCTAATCCCAAGCAATCATTAATCTGTTCTCCCTCCCTATAGTTTGCCTTTTCCAGAATGTCACATAAGTAAAATTATGAGTATGTAACCTTTTGGGACTGGCTTCTTTCAGTCAGAATAATACATGAGAGATTTACCCATGTTGTTTGTATCAATCATTTGTTCCCTTTCCTTTCTGAAAAGTATTCCATTGTATGGAACTGTCATAGTTTGTTTATCCAGCTGCCAGCTGTAAGACATTTGGATTGTTCACAGTAATGGGCCGTAATGAATAATGCTGTTATAAACATTCATGTCTAAGTTTTTGTGTGGATACAAGTTTTTGTTTTTCTAGAGTAAATAACTAAGAGTAGGAATGTTAAATCACATGGCAAATGTATATTTAACTTTAATAGAAACTGCCAAACTGTTTTCTAAAGTGGCTGTACTATTTTGCATTCCTACTAGCAAAGTATAAGAAATCCAGTTGCTCCATATTCTCAACAGCATTTTGTTTTGTATTTTGTGTGTGTGTTTTAAGACATTCTAATAGGTCTGCAGTGGTATCTTACTGTGGCTTTAATTTACATTTCTATAATAACTAATGGTGTTGCACATCATTTTATGTGCTTATTTCCCATTCAGTTCTCTTCTCTGGTGACCAGTCTGTTCAAATCTGTTGGCAATTCATGTACTGAGTTGTTTCCTTCTTGCTGTGTTTTGAGAGTCCTTTATATATTATGGCTAGGAGTCCTTTATTTGATATGGATTTGCAAATATTTTTCCCAGTATATACTTGACATTTTATTCTCTTAACAGTGTATTTTGCAGGTCAAAAGTTGTGTTTTATATGCTACTAAATAACCGAGATCACTAGAAGATATCAAAGAGGAAATAAAAAAATACCTAGAAACAAATGAAAATGAAAACACGATGACCGAAAACCTATGAGATGCAGCAAAAGCAGTTCTAAGAGGGAAGTTTATAGCAATACAATCCTACGTCAAGAAACAAGAAAAAAATCTCAAATAAACAAGCTAAACTTACACATAAAGCAATAGAGAAAGAGCAATAAAACCCCAAAATTAGCAGAAGGAAAGAAATCATAAAGATCAGATCAGAAATAAATGAAAAAGAAATGAAGGAAATGATAGCAAAGATCAATAAAACTAAAAGCTGGTTCCTTGAGAAGATAAACAAAATTGATAAACCATTAGGCAGACTCATCAAGAAAAAAAGGGGAGATGACTCAAATCAACAATTAGAAATGAAAAGGAAAAGAAACAACTGACACTACAGAAATACAAAGGATCATGAGAGATTACTACAAGCAACTCTATGCCAATAAAATGGACAACCTGGAAGAAATGCACAAATTCTTAGGAAAGCACAAGCTTCTGAGACTGAACCAGGAAGAAATAGAAAATATAAACAGACCAATCACAAGTAATGAAATTGAAACTGATTAAAAATCTTCCAACAAACAAAAAACCCAGGACCAGAGGGCTTCACAGGTGAATTCTATCAAACATTTAGAGATGAGCTAACACCTACCCTTCTCAAACTCTTCCAAAATATAGCAGAGCGAAAAACACTCACAAACACATTCTACGAGGCCACCATCACCCTGATACCAAAACTAGACAAAGATGTCACAAAAAGAAAACTACAGGCCAATATCACTGATGAACATAGATGCAAAAATCCTCAACAAAATACTAGCAAACAGAATCCAACAGCACATTAAAAGGAGCATACACACTGATCAAGTGGGAGAAGAAAAAGAAATTAAAGGAATCCAAATCAGAAAAGAGGAAGTAAAATTGTTTGCAGATGATATGATACTATACATAGAGAATCCTAAAGATGCTACCAGAAAACTACTAGAGCTAATCAATGAATTCGGTAAAGTAGCAGGATACAAAATTAATGAACAGAAATCTCTGGCATTCCTATACACTAACAGTGAAAAATCTGCATGAGAAATTAAGGCAACAATCCCATTGACCGTTACTACAAAAAGTATCTAGGAATAAACCTACCGAAGGAGATCAAAGACCTGTATGCAAAAACTATAAGACACTGATGAAAGAAATGAGATGTTAAAAACAGATGGAGAGATATACCATGTTCTTGGATTGGAAGAATCAACATTGTGAAAATGACTCTACTACCCAAAGCAATCTACAGATTCATTGCAATCCCTATCAAACTACCAATGGCATTTTTCTCAGAACTAGAAGAAGAAATTTCATGATTTGTATGGAAACACAAAAGACCACTAATAGCTAAAGCAATCTTGAGAAAGAAAAACAGAACTGGAGGAATCAGGTTTGCTGATTTCACAGTATACTATAAAGCTACAGTAGTCAAGACAGTATGGTACTGGCACAAAAACAGAAATATAGATCAATGGAACAAGAGAGAAAGCCCCACCAAAATATATAAGCAGCTCATGTAGCTCAATATAAAAAAAAAAACCCAACCCAATCCAAAAATGGGCAGAAGACCTGAATAGACATTTCTCCAAAGAAGATATACAGATTGCCAACAAATACATGAAAGGATGCTCAACACCACTAATCATTAGAGAAATGCAACTCAAAACTACAATGAGGTATTACCTCACACCAGTCAGAATGGCCATCACCAAAAAATCTGCAAACAATAAATGCTGTAGAGGATGTGGAGAAAAGGGAACCCTCTTGCACTGTTGGTGGGAATGTAAATTGATATAGCCACTATGGAGAACAGTATGGAGGTTCTTTAAAATACAATGGAATATTACTCAGCCATAAAAAGGAATGAAATTGAGTTATCTGTAGTGAGGTGGATGGAACTAGAGTCTGTCACACAGAGTGAAGTCAGAAAGAGAAAAACAAATACGGTATGCTAACACATATATATGGAATCAAAAAAAAAGGATATGAAGAACTTAGGGGCAGGACAGGAATAAACACGCAGATGTACAGAGTGGCCTCGAGGACCTGGGAGGGGGAAGGGTAAGCTGGGATGAAGTGAGAGACTGGCATTGACATATGTACAATACCAAATGTAAAACAGATAGCTACTGGGGAGCAGCCGCAAAGCACAGGGAGATGAGCTCGGTGCTTTATGGCTACCTAGAGGGGTGGGATAGGGAGGGTGGGAGGGAGATGCAAGAGGGAGGGGATATGGGGATATATGTATACATATAGTTGATTCACCTTGTTATACAGCAGAAACTAACACAACAGTGTAAAGCAATTATACTTCAATAAAGATGTTTAAAAAAGTGTTTTAAAAAAATTTTTGATGAAGGTCCATTTTAAAATTGTATTGTATTTGATGTCATATCTAAAAACTCTTTGCCTAATCCAAGGTAAGGAAGATTTTTCTCCTATGTTTTCTTCTAGTAATTGTATAGTTTTACATTTTATATTTAGGTCTACAGTAAATTTTGAGTTAATTTTTGTACAAGGAGTATAGTAGAGGTCAGGGTCTTTTTTTTTTGCACATGGATGTCCAGTAGTTCTAACATCTAAGATTATATTTTCTCCAGAGAACTGCCTTTCTTCTTTGCCAAAAATCAATTGACCATTTTGTGTGGGTTTATTTCTGGACTTAGTCTATTCTATTCCACTGATCTATGCAGTTATCCTTTTGCGAATGTCACTGTTTTGATTACTGTACTTTTTGAGTCTTAAAATCAAGTAAGATGAGTCTTTCAACTTGTTTTTTCTTTTTCAAAGTTGTTTTGCCTTTTCATATAAATGTTAAAACAAGCTTGTCTATATCTACAAAAAAAGTCTGCTGAGATTTGGGTTAGAATTCATTAAATCTATAGATCAATTTGGGAGAATTCACATCTTAATTATACTGAGTGTCCAAATCCATGAATAGTATCTCTTCATTTATTTAGGTCTTCTTTGTTTATTTAATCAATGTTTCTAATTTTCGAAATATAGATTCTGCAGATATCTTGTTAGATTTAAACAAAAGTATTTTATTTGGGGGGGGAACTATGTAAATGATACTTCTTTTTAAATTTCATCTTTCAATTGCTAATGGCTAGTATACAGCAATGTGCTTGATTTTTATATGTCAACTGTGTATCCTGCAGCTAAACTGAGTAATTAGTTCTAGCAGCTTTTTTATACACTCCTTTGGATTTTCTACATAGACAATCATATTGTTTCTGAATACAGAAAGTTTTGTTTTCTCCTTTCCAACTTGCATGCTTCTTATTTCTGTCTCTTGTCGTATTAAACTGGCCAGAACTTATGATGTCAAATAGAAATGCTGAGATCAGACATTCTTGCCTTTTACCCAATCTTAGGGAAAAGTATTTGATCCTTCACCATTAGGAATGATGTTAGCAGTAAGTTGTTTTTTTTTTTGTTTTTTTTTTTTTTTGCCCGTCACCAACTTAAGGATCTTGTATTCCCAGTTTGAGTTTTCTTTTGTTTTTTTAAATAAAGAATGGATGTTGAATATTGTCAAGTGCATTTTCTACATCTATTGATATGATCATATGGTTTTTATGCTTTAGTCTGTTAATATGGTGGATTACATTGATTGATTTTGTAATAATAATTATTTTAATTAAAATAATTATTCATTTATTTATTTAATGTGTATACATATTTTATTGGATATCATTTTTTTTACATCTTTATTGGAGTAAAATTGCTTTACAATGGTGTGTTAGTTTCTGCTTTATAACAAAGTGAATCAGTTATACATATACATATGTTCCCATATCTCTTCACTCTTGCGTTTCCCTCCCACCCTCTCTATCCCACACCTCTAGGTGGTCACAAACCACCTAGCTGATCTCCCTGTGCTATGCGGCTGCTTCCCACTATCTTTTTACGTTTGGTAGTGTATATATGTCCATGCTCTCTCACTTTGTCACAGCTTACCCTTCCCCCTCCCCATATCAAGTCCATGCTCTAGTAGGTCTGTGTC
>NC_041221.1:81608956-81610926 GCF_002837175.3 Physeter macrocephalus | reverse complement strand
TCTGTATGACAGACTCCAGGTCCAACCACCTCACTACAAATAACTCAATTTCGTTTCTTTTTATGGCTGAGTAATATTCCATTGTACATATGTGCCACATCTTCTTTATCTGTTCATCTTTCAATGGACACTTAGGTTGCTTCCATGTCCTGGCTATTGTAAATAGAGCTGCAATGAACATTTTGGTACGTGACACTTTTTTTTTTTTTTTTTTGCGGTACGCGGGCCTCACACTGCTGCGGCCTCCCCCGCCATGGAGCAAAGGCTCAGGACATGCAGGCTCAGCGGCCATGGCCCACGGGCCTAGCTGCTCCGCGGCACACAGGATCCTCCTGGACCGGGGCACGAACCCGTATCCCCTGCATCGGCAGGCGGACTCTCAACCACTGCGCCACGAGGGAAGCCCCATGACTCTTTTTGAATTATGGTTTTCTCAGGGTATATGCCCAGTAGTGGGATTGCTGGGTCATATGGTAGTTCTATTTCTAGCTTTTTAAAGAACCTCCATACTGTTTTCCATAGTGGCTGTATCAATTTACATTCCCACCAACAGTGCAAGAATGTTCCCTTTTCTCCACACCCTCTACAGCATTTATTGTTTCTAGATTTTTTCATGATGGCCATTCTGACAGGTGTGAGATGATATCTCATTGTAGTTTTGATTTGCATTTCTCTAATGATTAATGATGTTGAGCATTCTTTCATGTGTTTGTTGGCAATCTTTATATCTTCTTTGGAGTAATGTCTATTCAACTGTTCTGCCCATTTTTGGATTTGTTTGTTTTTTTGATATTGAGCTACATGAGTTGCTTGTATATTTTGACGATTAATCCTTTGTCAGTTGCTTCATTTGCAAATATTTTCTCCCATTCTGAGGGCTGTCTTTTCTTGTTTATGGTTTCCTTTGCTGTGCAAAACTTTTAAGTTTCATTAGGCCCCATTTTTTAATTTTGTTTTTATTTCCATTTCTCTAGGGGGTGGGTCAAATGGATCTTGCTGTGATTTATGTCATAGTGTTCTGCCTATGTTTTCCTCTAAGAGTTTTATAGTGTCTCATCTTACATTTAGGTCTTTAACCCATTTTGAGTTTATTTTTGTGTATGGTGTTAGGGAGTGTTCTAATTTCATTCTTTTACATGTAGCTGTCTAGTTTTCCCAGCACCACTTATTGCAGGGGCTGTCTTTTCTCCATTGTATATTCTTGCCTCCTTTGTCAAAGATAAGGTGACCATATGTGCGTGGGTTTATCTCTGGGCTTTCTATCCTGTTCCATTGATCTATATTTCTGTTTTTGTGCCAGTACCATACTGTCTCGATTACTGTAGTTTTGTAGTATAGTCTGAAGTCAGGAAGCCTGGTTCGTCCAGTTCCGTTTTTCTTTCTCAATATTGCTTTGGCTATTGGGGGTCTTTTGTGATTCCATACAAATCGTGAAATTTATTGTTCTAGTTCTGTGAAAAATGTGTTGGTAGTTTGATAGGGATTCCATTGAATCTGTAGATTGCTTTGGGTAGTATAGTTATTTTCATAATGTTGACTCTTCCAATCAAGGAACATGGTGTATCTCTCCATCTGTTTGTATCATCTTTGATTTCTTTCATCAGTGTCTTATAGTTTTCTGCATACAGGTCTTTGGTCTCCTTAGGTAGGTTTATTCCTAGGTATTTTTTACTTTTTGTTGTAATGGTAAAAGGTATTGTTGCCTTAATTTCTCATGCAGATTTTTTGCTGTTAGTGTATAGGAATGCAAGAGATTTCTGTGCATTGATTTTGTATCCTGCTACTTTACCGAATTCATTGATTAGCTCTAGTAGTTTTCTGGTAGCATCTTTAGGATTCTCTATGTATAGTATCATATCATCTGCAAACAGTGACGGTTTTACTTCTTTTCTGATTTGGATTCCTTTAATTTCTTTTTCTTCTCTGATTGCTGTGGCTAAAACTTCCAAAACTATGTTGAATAACAGTTG
>NC_041221.1:81576164-81608716 GCF_002837175.3 Physeter macrocephalus | reverse complement strand
CCCCACTTGATCAGTGTGTATGCTCCTTTTAATGTGCTGTTGGATTCTGTTTGCTAGTATTTTGTTGAGGATTTTTGCATCTATGTTCATCAGTGATATTGGCCTGTAGTTTTCTTTTTTGTGTGATATATTTGTCTGGCTTTGGTATCAGGGTGATGGTGGCCTCATAGAATGTGTTTGGGAGTGTTTTTCCCTCTGCTATATTTCGGAAGAGTTTGAGAAGGATAGGTGTTAGCTCTTCTCTAAATGTTTGATAGAATTCGCCTGTGAAGCCCTCTGGTCCTGGGCTTTTGTTTGCTGGAATATTTTTAATCACAGTTTAATTTCAGTGCTTGTGATTGGTTGTCTATATTTTCTATTTCTTCCTGGTTCAGTCTCAGAAGCTTGTGCTTTCCTAAGAATTTGTCCATTTCTTCCAGGTTGTCCATTTTATTGGCATAGAGTTGCTTGTAATCTCTCAGGATCCTTTGTATTTCTGTAGTGTCAGTTGTTACTTCTCCTTTTTCATTTCTAATTCTGTTGAGTCTTCTTTTTTTCTTGATGAGTCTGGCTAACGTTTTATCAATTTGTTTATCTTCTCAAAGAACTAGCATTTGGTTTTATTGATCTTTGCTACTGTTTCCTTCATTTCTTTTTCATTTATATGTGATGTGATCTTTATAATTTCTTTCCTTCTGCTAACTATGGTTTGTTTTGTTTTTGTTTTGTTTTTTTCTTTTCTATTGTTTTAGGTGTAAGTTTACCTTGTTTATTTGATATGTTTCTTGTTTCTTGAGGTAGGATTGTATTGTTATAAACTTCCCTCTTAGCACTGCTTTTGCTGCATCCCATAGGTCTTGGGTCATTGTGTTTTCATTGTCATTTGTTTCTAGGTATTTTTTGATTTCCTTTGATGTCTTGAGTGATCTCTTTGTTATTTAGTAGCATATTGTTTAGCCTCCATGTGTTTGCATTTTTTACAGTTTTTTTCCTGTGATTGATATTTAGTCTCATTGCATTGTGGTTGGAAAAGACACTTGACACAATTTCAATTTTCTTAAATTTACCAAGGCTTGATTGGTAAATTGAACCAAGATATGATCTGTCCTGCAGAATTGTCCATGTGTACTTGAGAAGAAAGTGCATTCTGCTGTTGTTGGATGGAATGGCCTATAAATATCAATTAATTCCACCTGTTCTAATGTGTTATTTAAAGCTTGTGTTTATTTATTTTCATTTTGGATATCTGTCCATTGGTGAAAGAGGGGTGTTAAAGTCCCCTACTATTATTGTTACTGTTTATTTCCCCTTTTATGGTTGTTAGCATTTGCCTTATGTATTGAGGTGCTACTATGTAGGCTGCATAAATATTTACAATTGTTATGTCTTCTTCTTGGATTGATCCCTTGATCATTATGTAGTGTCATTCTTTGTCTCTTGTAATAGTCTTTATTTTAACATCTATTTTGTCTGATATGAGTATTGCTACTCCAACTTTCGATTTCTATTTGCATGGAATATCTTTTTCCATCCCCTCACTTTCAGTCTGTATGTGTCCTTAGGTCTGAAATGGGCCTCTTGTAGACAACATATATATGGGTCTTGTTTTTTTATCCATTCAGCCAGTCTGTATCCTTTGGTTGGAGCATTTAATCCATTTACATGTAAGGTAATGATCAATATGTACGTTCTTATTACTATTTTCTTAATTGTTTTTGGTTTGTTTTTGTAGGTCTTTTCCTTCTCTTGTGTTTCCTGCCTAGAGAAGTTCCTTTAGCATTTGTTGTAAAGCTGGTTTGGTGGTGAATTCTCTTAACTTCTGCTTGTCTGTAAAGGTTTTACTTTCTCCTTCTAATCTGAATGAGATCCTTGCTGGGTAGAGTAATCTTGGTTATAGGTTTTTCCCTTTCATCACTTTAAATATGTCCTGCCACTCCCTTCTGGCTTGCAGATTTTCTGCTGAAATATCGGCTGTTAACCTTATGGGAATTCCATTGTAAGTTATTTGCTGCTTTTCCCTTGCTGCTTTTAATATTTTTTCTTTGTATTCAATTTTTGATAGTTTGATTAATATGTGTCTTTTCATGTTTCTCCTTAGATTTATCCTGTATGGTATTCTCTGTGCTTCCTCAACTTGATTGACTATTTCCTTTCCCATGTTAGGGAAGTTTTTGACTATAATCTCTTCAAATATTTTGTCAGACCCTTTCTGTTTCTCTTCTTCTTCTGTGACTGCTATAGTTTGAATGTTGGTGCATTTAATCTTGTCTCAAAAGTCTCTGAGGCTATCCTAAATTCTTTTCATTCTTTTTTTTTTTTTTTTTTTTCTGCTCTGTGATAGTTATTTCCACTAATCTATCTTCCAGGTCACTTATCTGTTCTTCTGCCTCAGTTATTCTGCTAATCACAGGTAAGACAAAGAGGAGTGTGCTTACTGCACCTTAAGTGGAAATTAAAGTCTGCACTCATTATTTTTTAAGGGACTTTATATTATTCCTCAATCATGGAAATGGAATATTTGGGGAAATAAGCATGAGAGTAGTCAGATGTTTTATCATCGATCTTATAACTGTTGATATGAATATTATAAGTTGTGTCTAATATTATTGATTAATTATAAATATTAGACATTATTAAAATATTACCAATGGAGCACAAAAAAAATCAATCACAACCCAAACAGAGTATGAGCTTCAAAGACAGATTTTCTCATCCTTGAGTTTTCTTCTTTGCTTTGGTCATCGGAAACTGCTATACCTCTACTTCATTTTGACTCAACCTTCACAACTAGTATACCTCAGAGCTTGAGTACAAAGAACAACAGTCATTAAAATGCATAAGACTACAGTAATTAGTGGCATGTTTTACACAAAGAAACAGTTCTATGTGCTGCTCCACCAGGGCAAGATGCAGCTACAAAGAGGCAGCAGAGAACGAACAAGGAATTCTTAAACAAAGCTCTTCTCAGAACACACCTAATAGCCTCAGAAACCATGTGCATTAGATATATATTTAAAGGATTCTTCAGAAGGAATAGTGATTGACTTTTCATTTCAAAAAAATGAGCTGATCCCAAGCAGGACGTCTACGATTAGGTTTAGGGTCAAAATTGTGCCAATATTCATCATTTTAAAAAGAGGAAAGATTAAAGTTCCAGGAAACATGAGAGGAACATAAAATGCATAAATCTATTTTTTCCCCTCTGATACCCAGAAATAACAAACAGGACCAAACATGAAGAAGGAAATATCTATAATGAAATCAGTGCAGCCACAATCCCATTGAATAGATGCTGAAGAATGTTTGTCAAATACAGTAAAATTGGGATAAAAAAACTGAAGGAGGATGCAGAAATTTGACATACATCTAGTCTTATCTCAAGAAGGATACAGGTGTAGGGAGGGAGGGGAAAATATGGTAAGCCCTCTCAACAATGCTCACATTGGATATAGCTAGATTGAGGGTGTGGATAAACACAGCAGTGGTAGTAAGCACTCACTTTCACACCAGCCTACAGTGAAGCATTTGAAGAATGACCTTTCAGCATATTATTAAAAATAAAACCTTCTTACTGAAGTATACTACACACACAAAATGAATTAAATGAGCACACCCATGTAACTAGCATCATATCAAGACTATTATCATGACTACAGAAGCCCCTATTGTCCTATTCCAAGGGAGCCCTTCTAACAACATATATTGGTTTTGTTTCTTTCTGTACTTGATATATATGGAGCCATTCATATGTATGATTTTGTCTGTCAGCCATGTCATTTTTATTTCCCCCTATCTGGTTTCCTAACCAAGGAGGAAGGTGAGGAGATGATGAAACTAACTAGCTCTACCAGAAAAAAGATGACTGTACAGAAATAGGTAAGATCAGACCTTCCAAACAAAGGGCTTGTGAGCCACAGGACCTCACACTGTCCTGCACTCTGAAGTGAGATGGACGTGAGAAATCTGGGATTGTTAGAATCCTCTCCCCGTTATGCCAAACTAGACAGACCCCAGTGATGGAAGATGCAATAACTATGTGATTATATATTTGGAGACAGCATACCTGAAGTGGGTTGGCTGATTTCTTGCTGCCTAATGTCACTGCTCCCTGCCTGCCTGCCCAGAACATAATTGAATGATTGCATAAAGATTATAAGATGAAAACATAAAGAAAAAGGCAGGAGAATTATTACTTTTACTATACTGGGCAAAGAGCAGTTCTACATAGAATTGCCTCAATTCAAATATTTTAAAAAATAATTGTATATGACCCATGCAAAAATAATTTTTATAATTAAGAAAAGGGTTATAACATGAAAAGATAAAAGCAGAATATACATCTGAAGAATTCCTCCAGACAATTTGATAAACTTTTAGGGGAAAATGTGTCCTATACTGTCTTAGGATCTGAAAAAAACAAAAGTAAAGAGAAGGGGATAGTAATGGAGGATAAGAAATAATAGATGAGGATACAGATTTGAACGTTATTATTAAATGAGTAACCATATAGAAAAGAAAGAGTCAACATATGGTAACTGAGTTTTCTAAATAAAATAACGGGACATGAAACTATATATATATATATATGCTCAAATGTATAGTAGAAGAAAAATTTTCCATGTGAAAGGAAAGCTAGAACATGCAGAATGAAAGGGATCACCATGTTTAAAAATATAACAGAATATGGTCATTAATGAAACAAATTCTGGTTATACTGTTGAACTTCAAGGATAAAGAAAGAATCATACAAGTATCTATGCACAGCAAAAATGTCATCCTAAAGGAAAATAAGACTGACCTCATATTCTTCTTCAGCAACATTAGATACCAAAAGGCAATGATGCAAAGTCTATGGTGCTTGAATGAAACAATGAGATCCTAAAAAGCCAAGCTTCCATTCGTATATACATGCAAAATAAACTCTGTCCATATATGCAAGAATTCAGGAAATACAATAATCAATGAAACCTTTCTAAAAAATATTGTTAAACTATAATCTAACTAAGCTGCTGCATTACAATAAAGAACTCATAGGAAAGTTTTGGTATGAAAAAGCTGGAGATAAGCATTATTTTTACTTAAACAAAGAAATAAATACAAACGTGATAAGTGTAGATACCCTTGAACAATGCAAAAGTTATGGGCACTGTCACCCCAGGCAGTTGAAAATTCACATATAACTTTTGACTTCCCCCAAACTAAACTCCTCATAGCCTACTGTTGACTGGAAACCTTACGGATAACATAAACAGCCAATTAACACATATTTTGCATAGTACATGTATTATATACTGCATTCTTACAATAAAGTGAGCTAGAGAAAAGGTTACTAAGAAAATCATAAGGAAAATACATTTACAGTACTGTATTGTATTTATTGATACTGTAAGTTTACATCTGTTTACAGGATGAGTCATCTGTCAGTACCTACATCAATATTGTCTTATATGATACAAAACACTATAGATACTATATGTATTACTAACATTAGACATGAAAAATGAAAAGATAATGTTAAAGAGAAATTCACATTTATTTACAGATATAACAATCACGCATTGATAATGAGGAAGCAGCAGTATGATTATTCTATGGTAGCCTAGTGTAACTGATACAATTGCTTCACAGTAGCCTAACCTATACACTAATGAATGAATCATAAAATTTTTATGGCATACAGTTTATAATCATATTCATAATATAGTACTAGAAACACTGCTACATTAAAAAAAAAAAACAACCCCACACACTTACTTTTTTAAAGACCTAAACATAAGACCTGAAACCATACAAGTCCTAAAAGAAAACATAGGCAGAATACTCTTTGATATAAATTGTAGCAATATTTTTTTTAGATCTGTCTCCTAAGGCAAAAGAAACAAAAGCAAAAATAAACAAATGGGACCTAATTAAACTTAAAAACTTTTGCACAGCAAAGGACACCATCGACAAAATGAAAAGACAACCTACTGATTGGAAGAAAATATTTGCAAATGATGCAACCAATAAGGGGTTAATATCCAAAATACATAAACAGCTCATCAACTCAATATAAAAAGGATTAAAAAATGGGAAGAGGATCTGAATAGACATTTTTCCAAAGAAGATATACATATGGCCAACAGGGACATGAAAAGATGCTCAACATCGCTAATCATCAGAGAAATGCAAATCAAAACCGCAATGAATATCACCTCAAACCTAGTCAGAATTGCTATCGTCAAAGTCTGCAAATAACAAGTGTTGGAAAGGAAGTGGAAAAAAGGGAGCTCTAGTATACTTTTGGTGGGAATGTAAATTGGTACAGCCACTATGGAAAACAGTAAGGCGTTTCCTCAAGAAACTAAAAATAGAACTACCATATGACCCAGTAATTCCACTCCTGGGAATATATCCAAAGAAAATGAAAACACTAATTCAAAAAGATACATGCACTCCAATGTTCATAACAGCATTATTTATAATAGCCAAGATATGGAAGCAAACTAAGTGTCCACCAACAGATGAATGGATAAAGAAGATGTGGTATATATAAAAAATGGAATACTATGCAGCCATCAGAAAAAGAATGATATTCTGCCATTTGCAACAACGTGCATGGACCTAGAGGGTATTATGCTTAGTAAAATAAGTTACAGGAAGACAAATACTCTATGTTATCACTTGTATGTGGAATCTAAAAAATAAAACGAATGAATATAACAAATACAGGAACAAACTAGTGGCTACCAGTGGGGACAGGGAAGGGGGGAGGAACAAGATATGGGTAGGGGATTAAGTGATACAAACTACTATGTAAAAAAATAAATAAGCAACAGGGATATATTGTACAGTACAGGGAAATAAAGCCATTATTCTGTAATAACTTTATTTTTTTTGCCACACCACGCAGCATGTGGGATCCTAGTTCCCCGACCACGGATCCAACCAATGTCCCCTGTGTTGGAAGCACAGAAGCTTAACAACTGGACCACCTGGGAAGTCCCTGTAATAACTTTAAATGGAGTATAATCTACAAAAACATCAAACCACTATGTTATATGCCTGAAACTAATATTGTAAATCAACTATACTTCAATTTTTTTAAAAAACCACTTACTTGTGATGATAGTCTGATATGCGGTTTCTTCAGTTACAAAAGAGAGGAATACTGTATGGTTCTGTAATTTTTTTTGACAGCAAAGTTATAAAGCAGTAAGAAAGCTAACACATTATTAATTTTATATTAACTATCACTCACCTTATGCCTATGGAAAGATAGGCTATCTGCTTCAATGCAAGTCTTGCACACAGTGTTCTACAACATGAATATTTAGGCAGTGATGATGATCATGATGACACAAAAACATCTCATATAATTCTTGCCGTAGTTACTAGATTTCCACACAAAGATACACAAACATATACAGCAGATAAGTTTATTAACTGCATGGCACAATGGTTCTTTACTATTCATTAAGTGGAGGTGAGTCATCATAAAGGTCTTCATCCTTGTCATCTTCACATTGAGTAGGCTGAGGAGGGGAAGAAGAGGAAGGCTTTGTCTTGCTGTCTCAGGGGTGGCAGAGGTGGAAAAGGAGGCAGGAGAGGCAAGCCCATTCAGTGTAACTTCATGGAAACACAGAGTAATCTGTCTTTTTTGCTTTCTCATGCATCTAAAGAATGTCCCTATACAACACCAATCCTTTTTCCACCATTCGCTTTTGTTTCAGTGTCCATATCATAGAAGGGTCTGTGTCGTGAAAGAAGTCAAAAGCAGTCTTGTATAATCAAAACTCTTCTGCCAGATTGTCTAATGTCAATTTGTTTTGTGGCGCTACTTCTTCTACATCTTCTTCCTCATCATCTGGCACTGGTTTGTAAGCACCCATCTCCATCAGGTTGTCTTCTGTTCATTTCTCTAGTTTGCTGTCTACCAGCTCGTGAATTTTTCCAAGGTTCATATCTTGAAACACTTCACCCCCCACCTTCTTTTTTTTGCCATATCCACAATCTCTTCCATGATTTCCTTGACTGTCTTTGTTGTAAAGCCTGTGAGGTCATGCGAACATCTGGACAGTTTTCTCCAGCAGGAATTTATTGCTTTGGGCTTGATGGCTTTCACAGCTTTTTCTATAACTATGATGGCATCTTCAATGGTGTAATCACTTCAGACTTTCATGATATTCTCTGTATCTGGGTTCTCTTCCATAGCATTGACAATTCTTTCCATAGAGGACCATGCATAATGAGCCTTAAAGGTCCTTATGACCCCCTAATCTAGAGGCCGAGTTAGAGATGTGTTTGGGGGCAAGTAGATCACTTTGATGTCTTCAGTATTGAACTCATGGGGTTCTGGGTGGCCAAGGACATTTTCCAATATCAAAAGAACTTTAAAACGCAGTCCTTTACTGGCAAGGTATTTCCTGACTTCAGGGACAGAGCATTGTTGGAATCAATCCAGAAAAAGTGTTCTGGTTGTCCAGGCCTTTTTGTTGCACAACCAAAAGACTGACAGCTCTTGTTTATCTTTTCCCATTAAGGTCCAGGGGTCAGCAGCTTTATAGGCAAGGGCAGTCTTGGTCATAAACCTGACTGTATTTTCACAAAACAGTAGTTAGCCTATCTCTTCCTGCCTTAAATCCTGGCACACGCTCCTCTTCCTTACTAATAAGTGCTCTTGGTGGAACTTTTTTCCCCCAGAAAAAGGCACTTTCATCTGCATTAAAAACCTGTTCAGGCAGATATCATTTCTCCTTAATGATTTTCATAATGGCATCTGGGAACTTGTCTGCTGCCTCTTGGTCAACAGAAGCTGCTTCTCCTGTTACTTGACATTTTTTAAGCCAAACCTCTGTAACTAACAAATCAGCCCTTGCTGGTATTAAATTCTCCAGTTTTAGATCCTTTACATTCCTTTTGCTTTAAGTTGGCATGTAATGACTCCACTTTTTCTCAAATCATATTAGAGTCTATAGATATGCCTTTTTTATAGCAATCCTGCACCCACATAAAAGCTGCATTTTCAATACGAGCTAAAAATGTATTTTGCAAAAAGTGCAAGGTTTTTGTGTCTGCTGGCGTAGCTGCACTAACGGCTTCAAGAATTTCCTTTTCTTTTTTTTACATTGTGTCTTACCCTGAACTCATTTATCTTGAAATGGCGGGCAACCACAGCGGCAGACCTCAATCTATAATACACACCAAGCAATTCAACTTTTTCTTGTAATGTCACGACTTTTCTCTGCTTCTTGTGAGCACTTCCAGCATCACTAGCAGCACTTTGTATGGGTCCCATGGTGTTTTTCAAAGTTTGTGGTATTGCACTAAACAAGGTAAAAAACATGCAAGAACCACAAGAGATCACTTTTTACTGTGACACACAATTTACTGGAGAAACAAACTGCTCACACAGAGACGACTAGCGTCACACAGCATTTTAAGTGGATACCCACAACTCTTGAGCTCACTGCAACAGCTACAGGAGGTGGCTACAAAATTATTATAGTAGTATGTACTACAGTTAATTTTATGCAATTATGACTTAATACTGCATCTTTATGATTGTTTACATTTCTCTCATCTGCAGATGGTGCCATATGGCCTGTGTTTGCATGTGTAAATTTTGGTAATTTTAACTTTTTATAGTAGATTTGTGTATATTTTATGGTAATAAATGATAAAATAGACAAATATCTGCATATATTTTATACATGGATGACATCCCTTTTTCTTACTTTTTCAATATCTCTAGGTTATTTGATTTGTAAGTTTTATCAAATTGCCACAAATCTCCAAAAAATTTTCCAATATATTTATTGAAAAACATCCTTATATAAATAGACCCACTCAGTTCAAACTGATATTTTTCAGACCATGATGAAAAAAACCCCTCAGAATTAATAACAAAAGCAGATGCTGCAGGTTGGCTCAATCAATATAACTTCAACTCATCTGTAGTATTTCCTCCTCTAGAAAAGAGCTGGAAGGCCAAAGACCAAAGGGATTTCTCCCGTTCCCTTGAAGCTAAAGTTATGTATGGACTACCTTTCGCCAACAAGACATAGTTTTGTGAGACTTAGCAGAATTGACTTTGTAAAGACCACATGCTTCCTCAGGCAGGTTTTGTCTTGGAATGTGGTTTCTCTGCAGCAGTTATAGTAGAACATCTGGTGTCTAGTAATTATCTTTTGTGAACTGCAAAGGAAAGGTATTGCCTGCAACTAAGAACTTGGCCAAAACAACCCCAACTACTTGATGATTTTAAAACAGTCTCAACTTTAGACCAAAGAAGAAATAAAAACTGCACTTATATCATGTTTGGAAATTAACTACAACGAAAATATCAAAATTTATGGGATTATACCTAAAACTGTATTTAGAGGAAAATTCATAGCTTTAAAATGTTAATATACAAGTATCATTATTAAATATGAGGACTTCGGGGTCAACTGCCTTTGTTTGAATATTGACTCTTTAACTCAGTGCTCAGAACTCAGTTATGTATGATTACGGGCAAGTTACTTAGTTCCCCTCCAAGCCTGTATTTCCTTATTTGAAAAATGGAGATATTACCTCAGAGGGTTGTTACAAAGATTAAATGGGAAATATCTAAAGCACTCAGCTCAGTGCTTAGCATAATCACTCAAACAATATTAAATATTATCATAAGGAGTTAGAAAATGGATAAACCAGTCTCTCGCTAGAGGAAAACAAAGGGAGTGGAGAGTAAAACGGGAGTTAGAAAATTTAAGAATTTTCTCAACGAAGGAAATTCCATATCTACCCTTCATTTGCTTTCAGTAGGCTCTAGGACTGTCACAACCCTATTCAAAGCAATGAAAGAATTCAGAACCTTGTCCCAGGAAAAAATCCTTGAGGATTTCTCATAGAAACAATTTGTGTTAGAATCTCCTGATTCTGGGTGAGAGAAGTTTTAAAACTATTTTAGATACTATCCAAAATTAGATTGAATTAAGTCTCCCCAAGTATGTTCATAATACATTCAATGCCAGTATTGTGTGATTTCTAACTTGGGCCATTTAGTCATCTCTATCAGTCATACTCAAACAACAAGCATGTCATTTGTAACAATATTTGATATTTATCAGACATGTTATAGCTTATAGAGCTCTTCCTTATGCATTTCTACTTGACCCTTAGAACAATCCTACGAATAAGCTAAGTGAGTCACTTGTTACTATACTGATTAAAATTTTACAGAGGAGAAAATCAAGTTCCAGAGATATTTTATATGACTTGTTTGAAGATACTAAATGGCAGGGCACAGACATTTAGAACTCAGCTAGGAACCAAAAAGTACTAGACTCACTGTAATATTTTCCTTATATTTTTATCTAGAAGTATCTTTAGGCTGCCTGCTAGAGTCATGGGATTTGAGAGGGTTTTTATTTACTAGGAAGAGAACACACTCCTATTTGTATTTCATCAGGATTTCTTTCTATAACCCATTCAACAGAGATTTAATCCTAAACACCTTAAGAGTATAAGGATCTGCCATTATCATTAGTACATTTATTCCCACCAGTATTTAGTTTTATTCCGTTCCCCAAGAATTGTAAAAAGCTTTTCCATGTCATGCTATATACATTTCAACATTAACTCTGGATTCATCATTTAAAGATCTTAACTCTTCATGAACACACTAACATTTCAACAAGTTTATTGTGTAGTAATGAAAACACTTATATTTCTCCATACCTACCAGATATTTTTAGTTATATATTTATTTTAAATTTTATTTATTTTTTACACAGCAGGTTCTTATTAGTTATCTATGTTATACATATGTATTTATTTATTTTTATTGAAGTATAGTTGATTTGCAATGTGGTATTAGTTTCTGATGTACAGCAAAGTGATTCAGTTATATATATATATATATAAAACACACATATACATATGCATATATATATTCTTTTTCATATTCTTTTCCATTATGGTTTATTATAGGATATTGAATATAATTCCCTGTGCTATACAGTAGGGCCTTGTTGTTTATTTTATATATAGTAGCTTATATCTGCTAATCCCAAACTCCTAATTTATCCCTCCTCCACCCCCTTTCCCCTTTGGTAACCATAAGTTTGTTGTCTATGTCTGTGAGTCTGTTTCTGTTTCTTAAATAAGTTCATTAGTATCATATTTTAGATTCCACATATAAGTGATACCATATGGTATTTCCAATCAGATATTTTTATCTTTCCTTTAGTTATAGTCTCCCTTTCAATTTTAAGATGTTACTGAATCTATAAATAGATAGTGCAAAATGTTCTGTACTTCAGGTATTTCACTAATTCAGATGAGTATGTAGGAATACTCCTCCAACCAGGCTGAACCAGTGAGGTTTTTTGTTTCTAGAAGGCTGATTTCCAGTGTATTCACATATTGCACAAACCTCCAGCACTTTCATGAAATCAGATCAATCACTTGTACTGGTGCCCAAAGTTGCTGCAAAGCTCATAGTAAAGTGAAGCTGGGTAAAGTGAAGCTGCCATTCTGGACAGAACTGACTAAGCAGAGTAGATGCTTGATCTTGGGGTTGCTACTCTCCAGGCCAACCAGCTGCACATGTGGTGCCCCAAGACAAGCTACCCAACAGGAACAATCATGATAAACTGAACCAATCAAGCCTGCCTTCTTAGGGCATCTGAAGAAAAAAGGAAGAAAATGGTAGTGGGGGAAGAAACAGAGACCCCTGGAGAGAAGGCAGTAAGCATAAGTGATGGAAATGCAGAGACCAGAAAACAGAGAGAAACAGAGTACAACGTCAGTAAGGGCAGAGGCAGCAAAAACAGAGAAAAGCTGATTCACTACAATGGTGGAACAGCTGTCACATAGGGAGAAAACGAACCCTGTTGCTGATGAAATAACTAAACAACAGCAATAGAACTGTATATGCTATATTCTGAAAATCATTCAAATTTCTCCTTTTCCATAAGCCCAAGTTAGGCTGCGGTTTCTTTTTTCCTTATTTTCAATGTATCCTCTAGTGTCTTTCTGTTCTTGCAACTTAAAATAGAATCTATCACTATTAACTAAGTTTGCAGTTATTCACTTAAACACAGATCAATGAATTTATGATAAATTGCTATTCTGAAGGAATCATTTTAGTCGAAAAAAATATCTTAACTGTGGTTAGACATTTACGTAACATTTTATTTCTTCTGTTTTGAGGCCAGTAGCTAAATTGAATATAGTAAGATGTCTTGCAATTGGCTACTACACTCACCTGCTACTAATAAATGTAGTTTTTACATTTAAATAAGATGCCTTGAAGTCTCTGGTACTTTCCTCGTAGAAAAGTTATATTTTCAACTTGCTCCTTCTTATAAATAAGGAATTGCATTTTCTCACTGCAAGAGAGCACTAACTCAATAACTTTTTTATTCAAACCTCACTCAAGGTTTCTATCTGACATAGGAGTGATTGTTCTGGGAGCTTCTAATACTGCAGGTTTGTTAAACCACTGCTGACCAGCATTAATTTACACAGGGACCTGTAAGCCCGTTGCTTATAAAGTGAGAGTTAATTTTTCGTTCCATCAACAACTCTTTTCTGACTAAGGTCAACTTGTTTTTGTGCCTACAGTGAAAGAATATTTTAGAACTTAGCTTGTGTACTAATAATATCAAAGCTACTGTTCACTAGAAAATTATAGTGCTCAAGGTCATGAAGCAGAGCTGATGCTTGGAAAGATTTTCATTATCTCCTTTCCTGATTATGCTCTACATTGGCTGGAATGTTACTTAGAGTATAAAATACCATTATATCAGAGAGCTTACGAACAGTTTGAGGCATCATGCATGCTCTTTATGGACACTCCTTTAAGTTTCATAACACAAAAATGCAACTTTATGTGTTTCTTTTGCCTAATATTCTGTTACAAAGAAATGCAAGGAGTTTGGGGAAATTAAAGGCCCACTGTTATTTGCGAACTGACTTCTTATGAATACGAATTTGAAGGCATTATGACCATGCTTCTCATAACTCAATTCTTTAACTATCTGCATCAAGATCACTTATGAGACTCATTTCAAAAATAAACTTTCCTCTTGGTACTTTCCACTCAATTTTGCTGTGAACCAAAAACTCCTCTAAAAATAAAGTCTATTTTAAAAAATGAATCTGGATACAGACCTTACACTTGTCACAAAAATTAACTCAGAATGGATCACAGACCTACATGTAAAATGCAAAACTATAAATCTCTTAAAGGATAACAGAGAAGATCTAGATGACCTTGGGTATGGCAACGACTGTTTAGATGTAACACCAAAGGCACGATCCATGAAAGAAATAGTTGATAAGCTGGAGTTCATCAAAATTAAAAAAACTTCTCTCTGCAAAAGACACTGTCAAGAGAATGAGAAAACAAGCCACAGACTGGGAGAGAATACCTGCAAAAGACACATCTGATAAAGGACTGTTATTAAAAAAAATACAAAGAATTCTTAAAATGCAACAATAAGAAAATGAACATTGCAATTAAAAAAACAGGCAGAAGGCCTATACAGACAGCTTATCAAAGATATATTGATACATATGACAAATAAGCATATGAAAAGATGCTTAGCATCGTATGTCACTAGGGAATTGCAAATTAAAACCACAGTAAACCTACACACCTATCAGAATGGCCCAAATCCAAAATACTGAGAACACCAAATGCTGGCAAGATGTGGAGCACCAGGAACTCTCATTCATTGCTGGTGGGAATGCAAAACGGCACAGTCATTTCGGAAGAGAGTTTGGCAACTTTTTACAAAACTAAACATACTCTTACCAAACAACCCAGCAATCACACTCCTTGGTATTTACCCAAAACTGTGTCCACACAAAAACTTGCACACAGATATTTATAGCAGCTTTATTCGTAATTACCAAAACTTGGAAGCAATTACAAGGTCCTTCGTAAGTTGAATGGATAAACTGTAATAAAAACAGACAATGAAATATTATTCAGTGCTAAAAATATGAGCTATCAAGCCATGAAAAGACATGGAGAAAACAAACACATATTACTAAGTGAAAGGCCATTCTGAAAAGGCTACATACTGCATGATCCCAACTAAACGACAGAGGCAATGGAAAAGACAAAACTGTAAAACAAAGGTTGTAAAAAGAGCAGTGGTTACCAGGGGTTAGAGAAGAAAAAGGGATGAATAAGCAGAGTATGGAGGATTTTCAGGGCAGTGAAACTATTTTATATGATACTATAATGGTGGATACATGCCACTAAACACTTGTCCAAATCCATATAATGTACAATGCCAAGAATGAACCCTAGTATATATACCATGGGCTTTGAGTGATAATGATGTGACAATGAAGGAAGGGTCATCGATTGTGACAAATGTACTGCTCTAGTGGGGGATGCTGGCAGTGGTGGAGACTGTGCTTGTGTGGGCAGAGGGTACATGGGAAGTCTCTGTAGTTTCTCCTCAATTCTGCTGTGAACCTAAAACTGCTCTAAAAAATAAAGTCTATCAAAAAAAAAAAAAAAGTTCCCTGGGTTCCATACCAGAGTTACTGAATCAGACAGAATCCTGGAGAAGTGTTATGATCCAAGGAATATGAGTTTTAGCAAATCTCTTTGGAGACAAGACCACTAATCATGTAGGAAGAGGTGAGAAAAGGAAAGGGGAGAGGAAATGGGAAAGAAGAGATGAGGACAAAAATTAACATTGACTGATATTCTTGTGTCCCAACCTCAAAGATTCAGATTCAGCAGAGCTAAAGTGAGGCCTAGAAATCTGTATTTAAAACCTCCTTAGGTGATTCTGAAACTACAATGAGGTACCACCTCACACCAGTCAGAATGGCCATCATCAAAATGTCTACAAATAATAAATGTTGGAGGAGGTGTGAAGAAATGGGAACCCTCCTACACTGTTGGTGGGAATGTAAACTGGTACAGGCACTACTGGAAAACAGTATAGATGTTCCTCAAAAAACCAGAGTTACCATATGATCCAGCAATCCCACTCCTGGGCATATATCCAGACAAAACTATAATTTAAAAAGATACATGCACCCTTATGTTCACAACAGTACTATTTACAATAGCCAAGACATGGAAACAACCTAAATGTCCATCGACGAATAGACAAAGAAGATGTGGTGTGTGTGTGTGTGTGTGTGTGTGTGTGTATAATTGTGTATATATAGTGTCTGTCTGTATATATACATATATATATGTATATATACACAACAGAATATTACTCAGCCTTAAAAAAGAATGAAACAATGCCATTTGCAGCAACATGGATGAACCTAGAGATTATCATACCAAGCGAAGTTAAGTCAGAAAGAGACAAATGACATATGATATCACTTATATGTGGAATCTAAAATACGACACAAATGAACATTATCTATGAAACAGAAATAGACTCAGATAAAGAGAACAGACTTGAGGTTGCCAAGGGCGAGGGAGGGATAGGGGAGGGAAGGATGGGAGTTTGGGATTAGCAGATGCAAACTATTATATATAGGATGGATAAACAACAAGGTCCCACTGTATAGCACAGGGAACTATATTCAATATCCTGTGATAAACCATAATGGAAAAGAATATGAAAAAGAATATAAATATGTATAACTGAATCATTTTGCTGTACATAAGAAATTAATAAAACATCGTAAATCAACTATACTTCAATAAAATTTAAAAAAATAAAATAGAATAAAACCTCCTTAGGTGATTATGATAGAGGGCGGGACATCCCTACATCCAATGAAGGAGCTCCATGGAAGTACGGTTTTAATAAAAAGGAGCATGAGGCTGAAAAGGAGGTTAAAATGGCACATAATATTTCTGATGTAGAAAATAAAATGACTGTTCTGAATGTTAAAAAGAAAAAGGATATAGTCAAAGGCAATGAAAGGATGATTTGAGCAAAGGACAAAACAACTGGAGAAAAGGGTTCTTCATCCTGAGATCAATAATTATTTCTGCCAGACGACAGCCCTGTTATGTGTCTCATGATCATACAGGTGCACACTCTTCACCATCTTCATGGAGACAAGGCCGATGACAAAGTTATCTCTGGGGATTTAGTCTCAAAAACAGATTAGGTAGTAAAGCTCTAACCTGCCAATTACCAGAGTGGTAGTTTCTAAATGCCACAAAGTAAAGCATTTATTATAAATAAGCAAAAAACAACTGGCAGATCGTTCAGATAAAAATCAGTTCATACAGTGGGTTAAAAAAATCAATTTTTAAAGACGACATTCAAAATCCATCAAGTTGGTAAGTGTGTCCATGAATTAGCACCTAAAACTAGGGTAACCACGTAATTTATTATTCAGAACAGGACACTTTTGAGTGAAAGAGGCTTTTAACAAGTACACCAGGAAAACAGGTGTAGACCAGAATGTCCCAGATTCATCCCAGGCAAACCAGAATGGATATCTCCCTAATGGTAATACCTCTTTGAACATTAATAAACCTAACGATAATCATCTATACTAACCACAACGTTCCAAAGAGGAATTGATGGTAATTATAAAGTTAGAAATGGCAGATGGTATTAATCCAAGTTCCTCTTTCTCTCCACCCATGTTTTTAGTGTGAAACATCAAATGACACTTTTATAATTACTTGGCACAGCAGTAATTAATAGTGATCTTGGAACTTATTAAAGCTCTACAATAATTTGTAGACCACATTGGATTCAATCTAGTCTTTACTCTGGAATTCATGCAGTGAGCACTATTTCACCAGCTACCTTACCACCACCACCAAGACAACAGGCTCTAACTTGGACAAATTGGCAGAAGAAATTTTAAGTTTTTTGTTTTAAGATATAGTATACTTCTATATGGATCTTGAATCCCTAGTGAAATAGTACCTTGATTATGAAATGAAGAGTCATTTCGTTGGACTTCTAATATGAAAGGGTGTGGTTTTTCTTTTCTATTTCAACAAATATTTATTGGGGTTCTACAGTATGCCATGCTTTGTCTAAATGATAGATTAAGCAGAGGAGAGAGAGAGACCAAATGATTGTCAATCCAATGAAAAATACTGTTTAGTCACTTGTAATCTATGAGACTAGTGGTTCACAAACCAGACTGCACTTTAGAATTATTGGGGGGGAGCTCTAAAAAAAATCTTGTGGCTTGCCACATAAAAATCTGTACATAAATGTTCACAGTAGAACTATTCATAATAGCCGAAAAATGGAAAGAGACCAAATGTGTATCAGTTGATGAACGGATAAACAAAACGTGGTATATACATTTAATGGAATAGTTTTCAGTAATAAAAAAGAATGAAGTACTGCTACCTGCTACAACATGGATGAACCTTGAAAACAGTAAGCTAAATGAAAGAAGCCAGACACCAAAGACCACATATTGTATAATTCCATTCATATGAAATGTCCAAAATAGCAAATCTATAGCGACAGAAAGCAGGTTAGTGACTGTCTAGGACTAGGGATTTGGGGGAGGAATGGAGAGTAACTGCTAATGAGAACAGCTTTTAGGGTGATAAAAATGTTATAAAACTGACTATAATCATCAGAGAAATGCAAATAAAACCACAATGAGATATCAGCTCACACCCCTTTGGATGGCTATTATCAAAAAGACAAGCAGTAACAAGTGTTGGTGAACGTGTGGAGAAAAGGGAACCCTTGTACCCTGTTGCTGAGACTGTAAATTGGTACAGCCATTATGGAAAACAGTATGGAGGTTGCTCAAGAAATAAAAAATAGAACTACCATATCATCCAGCAATCCCACTTCCAGGTATGTAACTAAAGGAAATCAAATCAGGATCTCAAAGACATTATATCTAATGTTAGAATTGCAGCACTCCTTAAGTTTGATACCTGGAGTACATACCCAATCAATGGCATCTTTCCTGCCAATCTCCATGGCACGTGTGCAGTCTTCATGTCTAGGACTCTGACACAACTTTCCCTTCAACAACTCAGCACCCTGGCTGGGAAGGAGCCTCACTTAGAATTGCAGTTTGGCAGTGCTCATCTTCTTCCAAACTTGGAGCAGGCCTGACCTCCTGCAAATTGGCTGGCTGGCTGATATCCTGCTTTATGTTAGAGATTCTACCTTGTAATATTCCACATTGTCACTTGCCAGACACTGTGGACCGTCACTGCCTGGACACACTGCTCCTGAAACTCTTACCTGCTTGAATGTTGACACTGGCCTGGGCAAGCCAGAGATAGCCCCAACTATCCACTTGGATATGACCTGTGATTGCTGGTCCCTGCGGCTCCCTCAGGCATGAGCGTGACATTCCTGGATTCATCTCCTTTTTCTGCTGGCTTGCCAGTAAGGTTACGGCACTACCTCTGTTAATATAAAACATTTATGGTCTTATGGAGTATTGAAACATTGCTTAAAAAGTGTTATTTTTAAAATTTAAAGAGTAAATCCCAACTAACTCTATTTGGAGATACGTTTGAGAATTTCACTGTATGTTAATATTTCTGGAAGGATGGAGGAATCAAACTACATCATATTCTAACTCCATAAAAGTGGGGAATCACAGGGCTAAAGCGTGAGTGACTCAAAAGTGTAGCAACCAACCGCTCTTCATCAACTTGGGGAGACTTAATTGACTGTGTCCAGGGCTCACTGTTAGGGCCACTGTAAGAAATGATCTAAAGGGACCTTCCCTGTCGGTACAGTGGTTAAGACTCCGCGCTTCCACTGCAAGGGGCGCAGGTTCCATCCCTGGTCGGGGAACTAAGATCCCGCAAGCCGTGCAGTGCAGCTAAAAAAAAAAAAAAAAAAAAAAAAAAGAAAGAATCTAAAGAAGAAATTAGAAATGTGGCCATCAAGTGAAGGCATTTCACTGAGTAGGCATGAAAACCGAGTGGGAAACAGGATGGAAAGCCTTAGTGCAAGATCATATATTTAGAAACAAAAAGAATATGGATATGAGAAGCCAGGTTGTAAGTGCTATAAAAAGCTCAGGGACAAAGCTGAGCACTGTCACCCTAAACATGCAGGGAGGGAGCATTGTTATGAATCAACATAGCTATAAGGTTCAATACTGGGAAGACCATACATTTGCTATATCAGTTAGTAGAAAGGTCCAAAATAAGAAAGCTCAGTTCTGGGTACTTGGGAGGATCAGCAACCTTGGTTCCACAATTAAACCTAAAAAGTAACAAATGTCCCCAATAGTTGAGAAACCCCAAATTCAACAGGAAAAAAAATCATATATTATAGCAAGTATTCATCAAATGTTTATTACTTGAATGAATGACAAATAATTTAATCCAACAATCTTCAAATTGCTTAAAACTATGACAAAATTTAGCTTTTCAAATTTCATATGACCTTACTCTTTCTGTGCTCTCGTTTCTAAAAGCCTGATAATTCCTTCTATTTCTCTTCAAAAATTCTTATGCTTACAGTGAATAAACTGGCAGCATTATAAAATTATTTTAGTTCGAATGAAAAGGTATATTCCTGCAAGACATTTCAACCAGTTGCAAATTATCTGAACTGAAACAAATAAAATTATGCATTAAATTTTTATATCACTCTAAAAGTTCATGAACTGTATATTCTACCACTCCAGGTTTTACTTAGAAGTTTTTGATTTTATTTGAATCTTACCGTCCATGAGATTTTCTAATGACATGATAGAAATCTTAATATTCAAAAGTGTTTACACTTTTAAAAGGATGGCAGGAACCTGAAACAGACTTTCTACACAAAAGGCCTCCCTGTTTCTAACAGGAATATACCACGGTCAGGTTTTATGCTCAGGTCACACAAAGATGGGCTGTTAGTAGAGAGTTGTTTTACACAGTTGGTATTTTTAATTCTCTCTTTTTTGGTTCCAAAACGTAGTCTTCATTTTCATCAGGAAGAGAAGTCTGTAATTTCTTCCAGTTTGAACTCATCCATCCACTTTTGCAAATCATTTGCATCATTTATCGTCCATAACTTCGCAAAACACTTTAGCTTTTTCCTGGAGAGAAAATAAAATACTATTTCTTTTATAAATGCAATTGTTAGAGGCCAGTACATCTCATGGAAAGCTATGAAAAGTCTGTAACATTAGACTCACAGGCAAGGTCCTGTGGTTGGGAAGCTATGTCAGTAAGCATCAGCCTTCCTGAGAAACAAGTTTTTCAGTGCTGCTATTATAATCAAGAGACCAAAGTTGTTGATCAGCTCTCTCGCCTCCAGGGAGGGGAGAGCCCAGCATCCTCCCTCTTCTAACTCAGCCAGAGGCTATGTGTGCTCACAGGATGAAAGGTAAAATTGATTTAATAAAATAATGCAGGCTATGGAAAGAGTAAAATGCCAACATAACAGAGACCTACTTAGGGTCTGAAGAGGGAGTATTTGAGTTCCAATCACTGCTCCAGCACCAACTAGCTGAGTGACCCTGGTTTCCGGGTCAGCTTCCTACCCCCATTTGGCCTCATTTTCCCCAACTATAACATGGGGATGACAGCAGTACCTATCTCACAAGGCTGTCGTAAGGATTAAGTGAGTTAATGTATGTAAAGCCATAAGAACAGTAACTGGCACAGTGTCTAGGCTGCTGCAAAGGACTGACTGCCCAGACTTGCTGGTGCACACAGCAAGCATTCAATAAATATTAGCTATTACCAAACCCACATGAATGCACCAGATTCAGTTTGCTTTCTTTGATCTCGCCAATGGAATCGATGTGACAGGCACTTTTAGTGAAAAGGAAAAACAATAAATGCAGTGTATCCTGATAAATCATCAGATTCCACCCCAATGCAACCTCTTTCTATAATTCTGTCTTTTTAAGATAACTTTCTAGATTTCAAAATGTCATATACTAGTTGGAAGAGTTAAAATATTTATAAATAACCTGTGAATTTCACTGCTCTTGCTTTATAGGCTATATAGCAGCAACATGTATAAACTCTCATATTTTATCACCATCTTGCTTATGTATCTTCTGTAGTAAAGTTTTATTCTAATTTCTTTAGGGAAAAAGAAAAATAAGAAGACAATAAGAGACTAGTTAATTCAGCCCAAAGAACTAAGGGCTAAGCTTATTTTTAAACTCTCATAGATGATGACTTTTCTCTCTAGAAAAATTTTATGTTAATCTATTTTGTTACAAATAACTAGAAATAAGCGGTCACTGATAACAACATTTGTTTCTAACTTGGCATTGAGGAAAGGATCCAGAAGAGAATGTCAACAGAGGAAACGACATGTCTTTTATAGTATTCCAGCACTTTGGACCTGGTTCACCACCGTTTACCACTGCCAAGTGTGGAGTGCAAGGCAGAACCACAGAGGAAGGAAGAGGAGAAAGAGAAGTTGGTTGCACAACTGTACGTCAGTATACAAGTTGGCAACTGTTTAACTAATATTAGGTGTTAATATTTCAATATTTAAATAGGGGATGATTTCCAGAACTAAAACATATTCTTACAGTATAGTGGTCAGCCAAGATGTTCTATGGAACTAACAGCCTGTTCACTCTTGGTCATATGGTTATGGACCAGGGCAATAATGTCCTGCCCCAGGCCGATCAGACTCTCCAAGAAGAGAAGGAGTGGGGTAGGAGGTAGGTGAGGAGCTTATGTTGTTTTATTATATAATCTTATATTTGGGGAAAAAAGGCTATAATTTATTATTTATTAGTATGATATTTTCCTAGGAATATCTTCCTTCCAAAGTATGTCTCAGGTTTATATGAAGATTAGTATATATACTGACTATATACTTGCTGGCTATCCAGGGTAAAAGGTGAGTACATTCACAAAAGCGTTCCTAGATGATGGAGAAGTCGGTTAGAATGAAAATTTTGTCACAAACAAATCCACAAAGTAAGTGACGTGTGGATACTGACTCTAATCACCTAGTTATGTGATGCTATTATTTTCATTCATGTCCTGACAGAATTCTTCATTTCTGAATGCAACCACTGCATATCTGAATGCAATATATGAATAAAAGAAGTACTCTAAACATTTTATATATTGAGGTTTCCATTAGTAATTTTTTGCATAAACGAATATTTTAGGCAACGAATGCATTGGTACAAATTAAGGAGTTAATTCTTTAGAAAAATGATTAAAAAACCCAATTTATCAACTTAATAAAGATCTGACTAGAGAGGCATGAGTGAATTCACGTGAGCTTTGGTAAGAGCTGTTTTCATTTCACTGTAATTAAATGTTTCACAATACTTGAAGAGACACTTGAAGGAAGTTCTGATGTTCATTTACAGGACAATCCTCTTCCTGGGACAACTTGGAAGATTTCATTATAAATCAAAAAATGCAGCACAATCATTCTGACCTTTTCATATTTACTAATCCTTCCAGCTCTTTTGATTTGCTAGCTGCTTTCTTTAAAATTTCTCCAGGAACATCTGCTAGTTTAGCCACATTGAGTCCATAACTCCTTGCTGCAACTCCTCTGGTTATTTGATAAAGAAAAGTGACAAAATCAGGAACCTGGTCTTCTTCACCTAAAAAATAGAGTTAAAAAAGAGAGAGAGAGAGAGATAAAGAAAACCATGCTTGAAAGTTGAAAGAAATTAGAGGATGAAAGACAACATACAAATTCTTATAACTTTATTCAATTAAAATTTATAATCTGAAAAAGAAATCCATTGTTCCTAATCCCTTGTTAGCTCCTTTTATCAATACTACATATATCTCGAAAAGGGTAAATACTGCTTTGAAAATGCTTTTGCATTTAGAATCTATCTTTTAGCTCGGTTAAAATGGTTTTTAACAATTACTCATTGTAAGCTAAGAAGTATTTAGTTTTAGGCTGTTTGCTGAAAAATTTCAACTGACCTTCTATATCAAACAAAGAGTGATTCTGATACATGGTACAATACAATTTCTCCTTTAAAAATAGATTTTTTTTTAAAAAAGTGTTTTCCAGTGGAAGAATATATTCACCAGTCTTGTAATACACTCTGTAAAGTAACATATATAAAAGATGTTTCTAAGAGTGCTAGAAACAAAACCACAAAAACAGATAAGGAAATATTACATGTTGCACAGTTTAAATAACAAGACTGAGAAATTCTGGCTTATTAAACATCCTAGTTAACTAAGAGCTATACATATTGAAGTGGATGCTGTTTGGTACCACCCAAATCCCACTCAGGACTGAAGGGTTTACTGCCCCAACTGTCAGGAAGGCTGTTAAGCCTGCAACCCTCAGCTGTGTGTTCTCTTTGGGAACTTCCTCAGCTGAAGACAACTGCTTCACCCAAGGTCACGTCCCATCTTGGGCAACCTGCGTCCAGTGACTGGTTGCTATGGGGGCTTGTAGGCAGCCTCTGAGATGGCCACCAAAGTTCCCTGCCTCCTAGTGTTCAAGCCCTTGTGTCACTCCCTCTCCTTGAGTGTGGGCTGGTTCAAAGGACTTGCTTCTAATGAATAGAATATAACAAAAATTATGGCATGTCACTTTTGAGATTACATCATGAAAGACTGTGGCCTGTCTTGGGCACTCTCACGTTCTGGCTTGTTTGCTCTAAGGGAAGCCAGTAGTCATATTGTGGGCTGCCCTATGGAGGTCCCATGGAAAGAAACTGATGTCTCTGGCCAACAAGTCAGTGAGGGCCTGGAAGCCTACCAACAGCCACGTGAGTGAACCTGGAAGTGGCTATTCTGAGGTCTGCCAACAGCATGTGAGTGGGCTGGGAAGTGGATTGTCCCAGTCAAACCCTGAAGTGACTGCTGCCCTGGCCGATACCATGAGGTAGCCTGTGAGAGACTGTGAGGCAGAGGTGTTCAGCTGAGCTGCCCCTGGATTCCTGCTCCACATAAATTATGAGATAATAAATATTTGCTGTGCTAAGCTGCTATGTTTTGGGGGGTGATTTATTATGCAACAGTAGATAACTAATAAAAGGTATAAGGCCTGGCTCTCTCACCCGAAGTTGAGGTAACTCTGAAGGACCAACCCTCGTCAGAGCTCTCTGCAGGGTTGGCTGAAGCCTTATAACTGTAACATAGCCCAGGACTGCCCAGTCCTGCTCGGGTGTTGATTGTGAGAGCACTCCCCAATAAACTCTGGTATGTAAACCTCAGAATCTGCTTTCTGGGGAACCAGTCTACCACATAGTACGTATACATGAAGTTAAAACTTTTAAAGAATTGGGATATAATGAAGTACAATAACACAAAGACAAGGCTGTGAAGGGATTCAGAACAAGCCTCCCCAAAATGTGCCACTCTGGCATGCAGAGTGTCTGGAGCTGAAGACAGGGGAGGTCCAACAGGCTCAGGAAGGGCTTTTTAGCTGCCCCTTCAATGGCCTAAAAGAATTTAGATGGAGGTAGGGGGGGCCCTGGCTCAGAGACAGACTGTTACCACAGATAACATTTATCTGAATGACCTATGTATAGGGCAAGACAAACATCTAATTACCAAATATCTATTTTTCTTATTTCCCTGTGAATTACCCTTCTCCCCTTTGATGCCCCAGTCTCCTACTCCATTCCTTAGCTCAGGAGGGCATAGAAGCCTCAACTGCCCGACTTGCCCTCATATTCTTATGAGGCCCCCATAGATACATAATTAAATTTGGTTTTCTCCTGTTAATCTGTCTTATGTTAATTTGATTATTAGACCAGCCAAAGAACCAAGAAGGGTGGAGAACAAATTCTTCTTCCCCAACAGCTGCATACAGTTTAATCTTTGATAAATCTAAAGCAGCTCGGGATTATGCAGCTTTTATTACAAAATTCAATATAATTGCACGGTATTGCAAAAATGTCCAAGATGAACCAGATTCACAATGATTTCTGAGACCCTAGTATACTTATTATAAGTTTATCAGGAGCTTTTCTAATATATTATGTCATCTGATAAATGTGTCTGCTTTATTCTTTTACCAGTTAAAAGCTAAAAACCCAAAAGACTGAACACAACGGAGAAAAAGGATAATGGAATTTTCATTAATCTCCTCTAAGAATTCAGCAACAGACAAATAATACCTTTCTAAGGGTGGGTGCTAGAGGTGGGAGGTGAAAAGAATGCTGACACTCTCAGGAATACAGAGACTAAAACTCACATTACAAAGCACTAAGAATACCTCTGGCCTCCAAATAAAACTTAAGTTACACAGAGAACAGGTGACAAAGTGGGTGGGAAAAGACTAGGAAAGAAGCATGTAGAAACCAGTACCTGCTAACCTGGATAGTTTTTTGTTACCCTTCAATGCTCACAAGACCCAAACTGAAGTGAACAGCAGTGGGGTATCAAAAAAGCCAATTCTTTTCATCTCAAAGACAAGTATTGCCTTTATCACTTCAACTGGGTTAGTCCTAACTGATTTCTCCACCTCCAGCCTCTCCTCTAAAATCTAGCCTCCACACTGACCTTTCTAAAAAAGAGATTAATTCATCTGTCAGTCCATCCGTCCATTCATTATCTACCCATCCATCCACCCACCCATCCATCCATCCTTTTCTGAAAGCCTACTAAATGCCACAAACCCCCCTCATTTAAACACTGCTTTGCTGATGGCTTTTTCCTTTTTTTTTTGCTTTATATACATATAACATGTAGTATATATAATATAGCTAGCTAAAAAATGTTTCTTAAATATAGCTATAAAATATAGTTAAATTATATAAAATATGATATCACTCCCAAAAAACTCATTAACATACCTCAGTACAAACAACTGCTGAATTTGTCATCATATGCTGGTCTCTACTTTAGTACTAATTATGGTAGTTCTTACAGCATCAAGGTAAATAATGTAACCACTCTTCCATAATCACCTGAAGGAGCTATTTTTATAGTTACGTTCTACTTCAAGACTATCTTTCACCACTCTTCCATGGGAGAGAGAGGGAAGAAGAGGGAGAAGAGAGAGAAAAAGAGAGAGGGAGGCGTGTGTGTGTGTACAAAGGAAACACGGAGGTGCAGAGAGCCAGGTCGCAGAGCTGATGGTAAAACGACTCACTTCTTTACAGCTTCAGGGAGAAGAGAGAGAGAAAGAGAGAGGGAGAAGAGAGAGAAAAAGAGAGAGGGAGGCGTGTGTGTGTGTACAAAGGAAACACGGAGGTGCAGAGAGCCAGGTCGCAGAGCTGATGGTAAAACGACTCACTTCTTTACAGCTTCAAACAAATAAAAATTCTTAGTGAGGACCCTACTTGTAAGCTATGACCAATTTCTTAAACAGGTATTACTGAAAAGCTTATCTGACACTGCTTAGAGCCAGTGAAAGTAATCATTCAAGTTTCTGTTTGTTACAGGGAAAATTAGCAAAACTGTTTTAAAGCAAAACTCCTCTAGGCAGGTATTAAAGAGATGTGTGCTGATCAAATAGTTTCTGAAGTCACTTTTAGGATAGATTCATAAAAATTTAGAGATGGATGAGTTTAGGAGACTTTTCCAACATCTTATGGACTGGAAGAGACTAAAACGCAGGTTTCTTACTGCTGGTCCATTGCTTTATCTATCACACCAAAGGAAATAGATAAGCATAGTATCTTGGAAGTCACCCAAAAGGCCGCTGGGGCATTTTACCGATGACCAATGGCCTCTAATCTAGACAGAAGAGGAATTAGGTCAGAGGTAAAGGATGAAGCATAGATACAGTCAGGGATAATATTGGAAATGAGCAGGCAATGGAGGAATGCTTCAAGTTTCTGAGTGAAAATTATTTTCAACCTAAAATTCTAGCCCTAGCTAAATTATAAATCAAGTGTGAAGGTATGGAGACATTTTCATTCATGAAAAATCTTAAAAACTTTACCTTCTTTAGTTGATATTATTAGTAGCCTATCCAAAATCTATTTCACCTCTAAGAAAACCCTGATTTATAAAGGAATTAATTCCCTGACCATTTATCTCAGGGAGCAGTGTCATATCCAGCTCCAAATGTTGATCCCAATTAGTCTAGGCTAATCAAAGTTATCCCTTCCATTCTTACTTCTAGGAATTGGTTTAAGAATGATCATATGATTCAATCCTGAAAATAAGATAGGACACTGATGAGATGCTAGTGGGTATCTAAGAAAAGTTCCCTTGCTCCTAAGAAGGAGTCACAGGAAAAGTTGGTCCCTTTTCTTCCTTCCGACATTGTCAATTCTGGATGCGATGCCCAAAAGAGCTGCAGCCATCTTGCTGTTAGTCTGATGATGAAACCAGCAGGGCAGGAAGACAAAGCCTGGAGAAGTGCATAGAAGAGGAGCTGAAGCCCACCCTTCCTGAGGTTCCTGTAATACGAGATTATAAGTATCCTCATCATCTGAGCTGGTGTGAGCCCAAGTGCTTTGTTACTTGCAATCAAATGCACAGAGGAGAGGTTAAGAAACTTCCTAGGATGATAGCAACAGCTAGGCAGCAGGCCTAGGAAACAACCAGTTCAGATGAGCAGGAGGACAAAGGGCTCCAGGAAGAATGATACCAGTGGGGAAAACTGGAACCAACAGGTTCAGTCATGTGGAAAACTGTCTAGAGAGGTGTTTTGCAAAGCTATTGGAGGATACAGGAATTTTCAACAACAGACTCAAATAAAACAATGAAAGAATAAAAACAATTATTACCTTCAAGAAAAAGTTGTAAAAGAAAGAAAACATACTTGTCTCCATACTTGGCTCATGAGTAAGCAATACCTACTGGCAGTAATAGTGAAAACAATGAATGTGAATGAAACGGAAAAAACGTTAAACTACTATACCAGGAGGAAGGGGAAGGGAGGGCGGAAGACCCTCATTTAACAGAAGTCAGTAAATATTGTGTCAGGTTGATGAACCAAATGATAGGAAAATAAGCACAGTATTTAGAACTATGGGAGAAATGGATGAAAGAGTCAAAAGCAGTTGCCTTGGGACTGGGATGGGGAGGGGCCGTGGAGTAATAAAAGGATGGAAGCAGGGGACCACTGCCTGTTAGCATGAGTCTTTAGCATCATTTAGTTTTAAAAAATTATGTTCATGAATAAAAATCTAAATCAATAAAATAATATGCCAAAACACTTAAGATGTAAGGGTCTGGGTTAGTAGTCAGTTCACATCAAACACTTACCACTGACCCTTCCCTGCTAGTGAACTCTGTTTTGTTTATCCCATTGGATTTTAGCTTATAAGCTCCTCCTGTCACTTTGGATGCAGATGAATAGATACAAAACTGCTTCCATGAGAGAATTTATGATGTGTTTTTCAAGACCACATGGTGGTGAAAGGCCAGGACTGCCTAACATTACATTTATCTTAGGTCCAGTGCTTTGTTTTATTTGGGCCAGTTGCCTGATATCTTTTTCAGGTCCATCCTTACTTATTACTTTTCCAAAATAAAATTTGGACTCTGGAGTATCTTTGATAATGGATTTTCCATTGCAGCACACCAACTGCATAAACCATCACTGGCCCACAGCTTAAAAAAAATTATTATTGAACAGGGGGAAAAAAAAAAGCTAAAATCTACTATATTACTTACAGCACTTGAATTTTTTCTATTGGCTAATGATGTTCTTTTTCACGAAATGTTTCATTTCTGTGACATGAGTAGTAAGTGGAAGGCTAGGAAAAATACTGTAGCTCCCATATACCATTTCTAGCAGAGCAGAAGAGAACCTGCAGGCAGAGGACATGGATTCTAGGCTCAGTTCAGCCCCCACCCAGGTGGTTGACATGGGGAACCCACTTTATCTGAGATTCACTTTCCTTGTCAAATTACGATAACATGTATGGCCAGTATAGAGTATTGCTCTTAGTAAGTCATTAATGCTAAATGATATTTTGGGAAATGTACTGAGTATTTTTAAAGATAACTAATACACTTGACTGTTAGGGCATCTTTCCTGAGATGGATCTAAGAACAAAACCTAAATGACCCCCTCACCCCATCTTCTTCTTGTAGAAAAATGAGATAAGGAGGGCCAGAGAAGGATTCAGACATGGTGAGGATAAATGCAAATTCTATCTGACCCTAAGCTTAGAGAAAATGAATTTGGACAAATGTCAATTACAATCAACATTCACAGCTTTTATGATTAATAAGCAATAAGTTCATGCTCTTATGAACTTCAAGTTATAAATTATGAAAACCAACAGAATCCTAGTTGTACTTACTGCAAGAACAATTCATACCTGGGTCCTGTTTGCTTTCATCCTCGTTGACCAAGAATCCCATGTGATAATTCCCCACCTGTTGTGAGTAACTTTTTTCTAATTCACAGACTGGTGGATAATGGGTAACAAAGAGGGTTAAGGATTTCACCTAAAGCAGTGAGACATAATGAAAGTTATTTTATTTTTAAATTTTAATTTTAAACTTTTCTCCAACTTTATTTTGAAAAATTTCAAACCTTCATAAAAGCTCCAAGTACAATGAACACTCATGTATTCTTTATCTAGACAACCATTTGTTAGTATTTTGCCATATTTCCCCTTTCTTCCTCCCTCCCCCTCTACACACACACACACACACACACACACACACACACACACACTTTTCCTGAACCATTTTAGAATTGTAGACATCATGACACTTGGTCCCTAAATACTTAAGATTCTATCTTCTGAGAACAAAAACATTCTCCTATATAACCAGAATAAAATTATTACACTCAAGAAGTTTAACAATGATATATCACTATTTACTAACATATAGTCCATGAATTTCCCTTACTGTCCCAATAATGTTCTTCAGAAATTTCTTTATATTACAAAAAAAAATAAAGACTCATGTGGTACACTTAGTCATGCCTCTTTAGTCCCCATTAATCTAAAACCGTTCCCCAGACTTCTCTTTTTTCACTTCTATGTCTTTAAAATTTTTGAAGTATCCAGGAGGGCTGTTTTGCATAATCTCCCTCAATTTGGATTTGCCTCATTCAATTCAAATTAAAATTTATTACCAGCAATATTACATATATACGTAGGTGACATACCCTTTTCAGTATATCACATCAGGAGGCACATGATGTCAATCTGATCTATTATTGGGGATGCTAAAGCTGATTATTTGGTTTAAGTGTGTGCCCAGAAGATTCCTTCACTGTACTGACACTTTTCTCCTTTGTAATTAATAAATAACTTGGGGGGTGATACTTTGAAACTGTGTGAATATCATTTTCTCCAACAATCTTTCATCCAAAGGTTTTACTATCTGTTGATCATCATTGCCTGAATCAGTTATTATTCTGGTAGTTAATAAATGTTGATTAAAAAAAAAAGCGTTCTCTATTAGCTGGAATTTTGTAAAGTAGAGCTTTCCCTTCTTCCTCCCTACCCTCACCATTTTAAAATTTATTTTTGTGTTGTTAGTATGAGTACAGACTTGTGGATTACTTAATTAGCAATGTTTTAAAGCACAGTTATATGTGTTCTAGAAATCCCTATCTTAAGAGAAGTTAACACCAAATCTTGGTCTAAAAATTAGCAGAAGAGGGTAATCAAATTGAAGAACTCCAGTTTTGATTCATCTGCCATTCGCCTTATTAAAAGTCAGAACATATGCCTTCTCTCTAAAAACAATTACAAATAAACCTATTAAGGCAGGATTTCTTTGACAAGTTGCTCTTAAAATCTGCCCTGAAATATTTTAGGACCAGCTGTCTCCCCAGTGTCCCTTCCTTGAGCTGACGGGCATTTCTAGCTGGAAGACCTAAGGGTTTGGGTTACACCACTGTCCCCCTCAAGGCCATTTTCACCCTGCAGCAGCAACACGTAGCCTCCCTGACTCCTCCTTTTCCTCTCTTCCCCATCCCAGCAATCAAAAGACATCATGAAAAATAAAGATTTTCATCCATAAAAAAGTTAGGGACTCTTGTTCCTGAAGAATCCTCTTCAATGACTTAACTCCAAGGTAAACTTTATCTAAAACTAACACTTTCTTCATCAACATTTAAAATATCCAGGGCTTCCCTGGTGGCCCAGTGGTTGACAGTCCGCCTGCTGATGAAGGGGACATGGGCTCGTGCCCCAGTCTGGGAAGATCCCACATGCCGCGGAGCGGCTGGGCCCGTGAGCCATGGCCGCTGAGCCTGCGCGTCCGGAGCCTGTGCACCACAACAGTGAGAGGCCCGCGTACCACACACACACAAAAAAATATATCCAAAAACTGCTACAGAAGCAATGAAAACGTAAGTGACAAATTCAATTCTGTCCTAATTTATTCCTGAAGGTTCTTAAATAACTCTTTGAAATTGTGACAAACTGCTTTTGGCAGCCAGCCTCCAACATGGCCCCAGAGATCTTCGTTTCCCAATGCTCTTGAGTAGCCTCTTCCACACTGATCAGGGCTGGCCCTGTGTAGTCAACATGATGGCAAAATAAAATGCACTGCTGCTTCTACCTTGGCCTTTTGGAATGCCTCCTCTGGGGGAAGCCAGATGCCACTCTGTAAGGATACTCAAGCAGCCCGTGGAGAGGCCCATAGCGAAAGAAACTGAGGGCCCTGGCCAATCGCCAGCACCAACTTGCCAGCCATGTGTGTGAGCCACGTTGGAAGAGGATCCTGTAGCCCTGGGTGACAACTTGACTGCAAACTCAGAAGAGGCCCTGAGGGCTTCCCTGGTGGCGCAGTGGTTGAGAGTCCGCCTGCCAATGCAGGGGACACGGGTTCGTGCCCCGGTACGGGAAGATCCCACATG
>NC_041221.1:81552824-81575897 GCF_002837175.3 Physeter macrocephalus | reverse complement strand
TGGGCCCGTGAGCCATGGCCGCTAAGCCTGCGTGTCCGGAGCCTGTGCTCCGCAACGGGAGAGGCCACAACAGTGAAAGGCCCACATACCGCAAAAAAAAAATAAAATAAAATAAAAAATAAGAGGCCCTGGGCCAAAACCACCCAGCCAGGCTGCTCCCAAATTTCTCACCTCCAGATACTCTGAGAGACAATAAATGATTATCGTTGTTTTAAGCCACTAAGTTTCAGGGTATTTTGTTATGCAGTCATAGTAACTGATACACTGCTATAGCGTAGATACAATTAAAGGAAACTCAAAGTTGACAAATTCAGCTCTGTCATAATTTGTTCCTGAAGGCTCAAAATAAAGGAATGTCTTAATTAATCTATTTTTTATTAAATGAAAGATTCTTTAAATTCTGTAGTGCTTTACAATTTTCCGAAGTTTCACACACATGATTTCATATAACCCCATAATAACCCTTTTTCCCCTTACCCCTAAAAAGCCCCTCCCTGCTTCCTTCTCCCCACTAGTTTGCTCTCTGTATCTGTGAGTCTGCTTCTTTTTTGTTATATTCATTAGTTTGTTGTATTTTTTGATTCCACATAAGTGATATCATACAGTATTTGTCTTTCTCTGTCTGACCTATTTCACTTAGCATAATGCCCATCCATGTTGCTGCAAATGGCAAAATTCCATTTTTTTTTTACAGCTGAGTCGTATCCTTTTTTTAAAAACATCTTTATTGGAGTATAATTGCTTTACAATGGTTAGTTTCTGCTTTATAACAAAGTGAATCAGCTATACATATACATATATCCCCATATCTCCTCCCTCTTGCATGAGTAGTATTCTTAAATGAATGTTTAAAAAGTGTGTTTTGGAGGCAGATATAGAACTATACTGAACCTGTAGTTTCTACAATGATTAAAGAAATGTTCCTGAGCTATATCTTTTTGAAGAATACAGAATTTCTTTAAAGATAAAAAGTATTTATTTTAAAACAGAAAATACGTCATCATTAATTATGTAATCTAACTGAATGTTTAAACAAAAAACTGAGGGCCACAAAACTTTAAAGAAAAGGGGATTTTATTTTTGCAAAGAAATACGAGCAAAAATGTGCTTTTATTGGCTATTTAAGGAAGAAAGGAAGAAATGAAAATGGAAGGAAGACACAGAGAAAAAGAAAAGTGTAAAAAGTAGAGAACAAAATAGAAAAAGAAAAACCAAAGAAGAGACAAGGTTCAGGGGCAGGTGCTAAGGTGAGAGAAAAAAAGGAGAAATCAAAATGAACAAAAACAGAGACAGTTAATAAAGGGGACAGTTTGATGGAGATGACAGGGGTGCAAAGTTTGACACAAACAAAAGTTCACATTCAGATGCTTAGAAACGAACTCTGGGGCTTCCCTGGTGGTGCAGTGGTTAAGAATCCACCTGCCAATGCAGGGGACATGGGTTCGATCCCTGGTCGGGAAGATCCCACGTGCTGCGGAGCAACCAAGCCCGTGCACCTCAACAACTGAGCCTGCGCTCCAGAGTCTGTGAGCCACAACTACTGAAGCCCGCGTGCCTAAAGCCTGTGCTCCGCAACAAGAGAAGCCACCGCAATGAGAAGCCCACGCACCGCAATGAAGAGTAGCCCCCACTCGCCACAACTAGAGGAAGCCCACGCACAGCAACAAAGACCCAAAGCAGCCAAAAAAAAAAAAAAAAGAAATGAACTCTAAAAAAACAAAAGACACATGCACTGAAGGTGTTACTAAGAAAGAGACACCGAAAGATCAGATCAAAAGTCTTATAAGGAGATCTTCTAGGATATTGTTGAAAAAAGTATTTCACAGGGCAAAACTGGCACTATCTCTTATTTGGTTCTTTTCTCAAGGATTGGGTTGCAGGTGGATGGGCCCTGCTCTTGATTTAGTTTGCCAAGGAGAGTAAGATACAGTTCTAGGTGGAAATATTGCCAAGGAGGCCTTTCTCCTACTGACCAGGTTTATTCTGCCTCAGCAAAAGAAAGCAAGACACATCAAAGAACTACAAACGTTACTTAGGGCCAAATCTACCTGAGTTCCATGTATAGCATTTGAATGATCAATTGCAGGAACAGGATCAACTGCAGGATAATATTGAATATTTTGAAACTGAGGTCAGGAAAAAAATTTATATAGTATGCACCATTCCTGTACAAAAAGGTATGCAAGATACTTACATCTCTAATAAAATGCTCAAGTGTAGCATAAGCAATGGCGATTCCATCATGGGTGCTTGTCCCTCTTCCCAATTCATCCAAGATAACCAAGGACTGTGATGTTGCTTTTCTTATTATTTCTGCTGTATCAGACAGTTCTTCCATAAATGTACTCTGTCCTTTATATATGTTATCTGCAGCCCCCATCCTACAAACAAGAGGACAAAATCCTGATTTTCCTCTGAACTTCATTATTAGGAAGCCAGACATTATTTTCTGAATTATTTTCTGAACAATAACTATAAAAGATCCCTACAGGGGTCTATGTACTTTGAGCCAATAACAGCTGAAATTGTATTAAACAAAAGAAAATATGTTCGATATAAAGAGTGTCTAACATCAAATGGCACTGTATAGAAACATTCTGGGTAGAACCTGAGGTACTGGACAGAGCTCTTGAAAAGCAGGGAAACCTCTGACTCGGCCTCTTTCTGACCAATCATTTCAAATCAAGGTTTTGGTACTCACAGGGGAAAACAACGCTTCTCTGTATCACTATGTGAAAATCCATGAGTACTAGGATGCTGTACAATCAAAGGCTTTTTCCAGTGTTTCCTGAAGAAGATTCCACACCGATATTACAAATTAAAGTACCATGTTGAAATAAAACTTTTTTTTTCTTTTTACTAGAACTAGAATTATGGAGGTTTAAATAACCTCAGACACCTAATACAGGTTCCTAACGTGGACTTCATGGAACAGTGTTCTTAGAGATGTCAAGAAACAGGTTCAAAAGATGTAAGGGTTCTTTCCTGTAAGACTTCATAGAGCCTTTAATATTCTACTACATATTGTGCATTTCTTACACCTGATCTAGTACACAGCATTTCTAACTCATTTAACCATGGACCCTTGAAACTTCTCCTGGAGCACCTTCTGACAATAATGGTTTACAGAACACATTTGGGAGAATGTAAAAAGAAATCTGGGGGGAAAAATTAGGTATTTGCACGCCAGGTCATGCAGTTTGCAGCAAAACCTAGAATTCAGACTCTGACCCACTTAGCCAGCTTTGTGGACGCTGGTGACTATTTTCTCAGCAAAATACCTTCATCAATTTAGTTTTTCTACAACAGTTCACATGTGACCTACAGCAGCATAATATGTCTCTTATTTCTGGAAAAACTCATGGTAAAACCGAGCCTTAACGATACTGTGGCTGGAGCCATGTACTGGGCAGGAGCAATGGAGTATGATGCCCACCCCCTCACTTCCAAAGACTGGTGGCACCTTAGGAGAACTGCTCCAGTAATCAGTGGCATTTAGAAACCGTTATTAACTACATCTATGATGGAGGTGATAGTGCTGTCAATTCTATTTTAAAATCGATAACTACAAAACATAATTTCTGAAATGTTACTAACTCAGGAGCATTCTGGTTACTTTTTCAAAGTTTAAATCCTGTTATTTACCTCAATTTTCAATGTTTACTTTACTAATATGTTCCCTACCACAAAGCAAGAATATTAAACTTTCCTATCCCTGCAACCACTCTGAATTCTTCAGAACCATAATGTTTGATTCTCACTTAACAATGTTTGATTTTATTCCTGACAGGTTGTGAACTGACAAAAAGAACATATCTTTCGCTGATGATAAAATAGCTCTGATAAGGCAGATATCTGGGGGCGGGTATCTTTCATTCAAGAGTTAGAAAAACAAGCAAGCACTGGCTAAGATTTTAATGCAACAGTTTACGTATACTTAAGTGCTTTCTAGAAATACTACGGTAAAAGAATGGTCTCACTGGGAACTGCAGGAATTGTAGAATGCTTTGGGGAAAGATATTCTAAGGTGAGATTTCAAATCAGGAGGGAAGGCTGAATGATCAGTCAATAAAAAAAGATGGTAGCTAATTGGTTCTTTCAGGAAAAAAAAAAAAACAAAAAACCGACAACATACAAAGATGTGTCCCTACTCACACCATATTCCAAAATCAATGTATATGAATTTAAAAGTTGAATGTAAAAATAGAAACCATACACATACCAAGCAGTCTAGATGAAATTTAATCTCTAGACAGGTGGGTGGATGGCTTTATATACATGGCATCAAAACATGTGTGTAGCAAAACGCCATGGTACCAACGTGTCTTACGGTATTACAGGGTTTCTGTCCTTAAGGAGGTCAGGCCAGATTTCAGGGGATCGTGGGTGTATTTTTATTAAACAATGCTCCCAACTCTACTATTAGACCAGTAGTTTTCACATACCTTTTACCTGTTAAATCCTTTGTTCACATGAAATTTTACAAAGAAACTCACTCTGCCAATGTGATCAAAGGAACGCTGATTTTGTCAAGAACCCAGCACTATGAGGCCTTGCTTCCCCTTCTAGAGGGGGCTCTGTGGGACTCCTAACACCCTGTAGAACAGTCTGAAAGCCACTCCATTATAGGAGCCAAAACATTTTTTCACAATTCTATTTTTCCATAGCACGTGATGATAAAGTAGCAATGCTGCCCAGCAGACACTAAAGAAATGGTGGCGCCTTAACCAGTCACTGAAGCCACTGGGGAAGTATGTGTTTGTAACTGTGGGAACTGTTTATTGATAAAAATATTTTCTGTTAACTTCTCTTAAGAAATTTCCTTTAAGGAATTCCTCCTCTTAAATTTATTTTTCCAATAAATTTCAGCAATATAAAGATTTTATATGATTCTGCTGGACACAGAATTTTATCAATAAATCCATTTTCCTTTTGGTCTTGGTTACTAGGAAACAACTGGACAGCACCTTATAATGACAAATAGCAACACTGACTTTATCTTAGGTTTCTATCCTTACTTGTCCTTCATCTTTGAATGCCATTTTACTTTCTTATTGTCCTGCTCTATTGTATATATCCCAGTAAACTGTCTAAAATAAGTTTTGGAAATAAGGCAGGGTATAACACCATTAACAAAAGGTCTGTAATTTTCTATTAATCCAACAAGCATTTACAACACATCCTACTGGACAATGATTCTGAAATTTTTCAAATGTTAAAATATGTTAGAGATTTAAGGAATTCAGAACATATGTCATTATTATCATTCTGCCTGTATTTGTATTCAAATGCAGGGAAAAATAGAAAATGCATTCTTTAGGTTTCATCTCAGAGTAAGTTTGCTCTGACAGGTTACAGATAAGTGATTAAGAAAAAAAAATCACTCTGATATTTTTAGGAGTGGTGGCTGGCTGACTAATCTTTCTAATCCCCTACTCCCTCCTCGTCTAACCCTTATATAGGTCAACAAAGCTTAATAAAGCATTAATGGAGAAAAGAAATTACTACTTTGTTGAATCAGTTTCTAAAATCAAGAACACTTTCATGAAAATTTAAACAAGGGTTTGTTTTTATGAGGTCTTGATATTTTGAGATAACATTCTAGATGTTTCTAAATTATAGCAAATAGGGTGGGGCTCTGTCCCTTCAAACCACAATCTCTGGGTCTTATAAAAGGAAAATGCTAGCATGAGAGAGAAATTCTGAAATTAACAGGTGGAAAAAAGGATTCTTTATATTGAATGATAAGTAATTGGAGCTTAAATATGAAAACTGTTAACTAGAGGAAATGATTATTGTAGTGCATCAGGATTTTTTTGGACATACCTTAACTGCTTTTAAAATAATATATACGTACATATATTTTACACATATAAAACTAAAATTTACCATTTTAAAAAAAAATTATTTATTTATGGCTCTGTTGGGTCTTTGTTGCTGTGCTTTCTCTAGTTGTGGCGAACTGGGGCTACTCTTTATTGCAGTGAGTGGGCTTCTCCTTGTGGTGGCCTCTCTTGTGGAGCACAGGCTCTAGGCACGCGGGCTTCAGTAGTTTTGGCATGCAGGCTCAGTAGTTGTGGCTCTTGGGCTCTAGAGCGCAGGCTTAGTAGTTGTGGCACACGTAAAATTTACCATTTTAACACTTCTTAGGTGTATAATTCAGTGGTATTAAGCACATTCACAATGTTGTGCAATCATCACTACTATCCATTAGCAGAACTTTTTCATCCTCTCAAAATAACCCATCAAAAAATAATTCCCTGTTCTTCTCTCCCCTCACCCTCTGCCTCTATGAATCTGCCTCTTCTAGTTCCTCAGATAAGTGAAATCATACTCTATTTGTCCTGTAAGTGTTCTGTATAGGAGGGCTTTTATATTAGCTAATTTTGCCTTCTTTTTGGAATTGAAGATGTTCTACTCACTTCACTTCGCTAAAAACTCTGCAGAATTCTGTACGGTATGGGTGTTTTAGCTTGGTTTTTTTTTGCATATTATGTAAATTTTACAGAAGGAAATAATCTCCTGAATAGCAAAGTACTCTAACTTAAGAAGGATGGTGTAAGAAAGAAAAAAATAGTTAAAGTCTAAGAAGAGAAAAAAGGCTTCAAAAGAATACCAAATATTGAAAGATGTGTAGATACAGCATGGTATTGAAAAGGTATAAAAAATGTGAAGTAGTAGATCTGTATCACATTTACACATAAACATTAACCCAGCAATGGAATGAAATCACAAATAATTTACCACTACACGTGTGCATTTTTTAAAAGCCTGGAAGGCCATACACCTAAAGGACGATTTCCAGGTAGTGGAATTACCGGTGATTTAAATTTTTTTCCTTTTTGAGCTTTTCTATAGTTTTAAATGAACAAGGTTTACGGTATCATTAGAAAAACAAATGTTACTTTAAAAATCACAGTACATTTAAAACACTTTATACTCTATTGATACATTTAAAACACTTTATACTCTACTGTATCATTGTGTTAAGACAAGGCAAAATGATTGCAATTACCAAGATAAATAACCAGCTTTTTTCTACCAATATCAAAAACACCTCATTAGCAGCAATGAAATTATTATAATAGATAATGAAAAAGGTTTCTTTATCTAGGGTAATTGTTTCTACTAACAGCTGCAATCAGATCACACTATAGTATTTAAAGTCAATTTGTAACAGCTATTACAGCGAACTACAAATATAACCAAGCAAAAAAACACTACAACAATCTTTCAGTGTCAATGGAAACATAGCTGAAAATCAAGGCAGCAATCCAGGAAAATGCCAAACTTGTATTGGCTCACATGAAACCATGTTCACTAGAACCACCTACAAAGCACATGCAGGCCACAAAAGGACACAGGTGTTTTCCTATCAAAGGAAACCCACAGTGTGCTGACTGGGCAAATCATTCCCCAACACATCTACTTGTCTATTCAGTGGGATAGTCCCAAGAAATTCAAAGGAAAATATTTAACTATTTCTTAACTATTACCTGTGAAACAACACAAATAATTAAGGCCATCAAAGCAAGGATAAATCAGTCATGAGGGAAAAGACTAACCAGATTAATTAATAAGATCAATACAGGGAAACGTGACACAACCAGAGGAGGCATTCTTATAACCGAACTCACACTATGAGCTCGAGCAAATCAGAATCTCTGTTTCTGTTTTTCCTTCTGTAAAATGTCAAGTGGTGAAACTAAATAATAGCTCCTAAACCTGGATATGTTTCTGAGTCACTTGCAGAGGTTCTTTTTTTAAAATATTTTTTTTCAATTGAAGTATAGTTGATTTACAATGTCATATTAGTTTCAGGTGTACAGCACAGTGATTCAGTTATATATATATAAATATACGTGTGTGTGTGTGTGTATTCTTTTTCAGATTCTTTTCACTTATAGGTTATTACAAAATATTGCGTAGAGTTCCCTGTACTATACGGTAGGTACCTGTTGGTTATCTATTTTATAAACAGTAGTGTGTATATATTAATCCCAACCTCCTAATTTATCTCCACCCCTTTCCCCTTTGGTAGCCGTAAGTTTGCTTTCTATGTCTGTGGGGCTATTTCTGCTTTGTAAGTAAGTTCAATTGAACCTTTTTTTAAGATTCCACATATAAGGGATATCATATGATATTTTTCTTTCTGTCTGACTTCACTTAGCATGATAATCTCTAGGTCCATCCATGTTGCTGCAAATGGCATTATTTCATTCTTTTCTATGGCTGAGTAATATTCCATTGTGTGTGTATACACACACACAATCACACACACACACACACACACAAACACACCCCACATCCTCTTTATTCAGTCATCTGTCAAAGGACATTTAGGTTGCTTCCATGTCTTGGCTACTGTAAACAGTGCTGCAATGAACACTGGGGTGCATGTACCTTTTTGAATTATAGTTTTCTCCAGATATATGCCCAGTAGTGGGACTGCTGAATCATATGGCAACCCTATTTTTAGTTTTTTAAAGAACATCCAAACTGTTCTTCATAGTAGCGGTACCAATTTACATTCCCACCAACAGTGTAGGAGGGTTCCTTTTTCTCCACACCCTTTCTAGCATTTATTATTTGTAGACTTTTTGATGATGGCCCTTCTGACTGGAGTGAGATGATACCTCATTGTAGTTTTGATATCCATTTCTCTAATAATTAGCAATGCTGAGCATTTTTTCATGTGCCTGTTGGCCATCTGGATGTCTTCCTTGGAGAAATGTCTACAGATTCAATGCAATCCCTATCAAATTACCAAGGGCATTTTTCACAAAACTAGAACAAAAATTTAAAAATTTGTATGGAAACACAAAAGACCCTGAATAGCCAAAACAATCTTTTTTTTTTTTTCGGTACGCGGGCCTCTCACTGTTGTGGCCTCTCCCGTTGCGGAGCACAGGCTCCGGACGCGCAGGCCCAGCGGCCATGGCTCATGGGCCCAGCCGCTCCGCGGCATGCGGGACCCTCCCAGACCGGGGCACAAACCCGTGTGCCCTGCACCGGCAGGCAGACTCTCAACCACTGCGCCACCAGGGAAGCCCCAAAACAATCTTGAGAAAGAAAAATGAAGCTGAAAGAATCAGGCTCCCTGACCTCAGACTATACTGCAAAGCTATAGTAATCAAAACAGTATGGTACTGGCACAAAAACAGACACACAAATCAGTGGAACAAGATAGAAAGCCCAGAAGTAAACCCATGTACCTATGGTCAAATAATCTACAACAAAGGAGGTAAGAATATACAATGAAGAAAAGACAGTCTCTTCAATAAGTGGTGCTCCAAAAACTGGACAGTTACATTTAAAAGAATGAAATTAGAACATTCTCTAACACCATACACAAAAACAAACTCAAAATGGATTAAAGACCTAAATGTAGGACCAGATACTATAAAACTCCTAGAGGAAAATATAGGCAAAAAGCTCTTTGATGTATATTACAGCAATATTTTTTTGTATCTGTCTCCTAGAGTAATTTTTTTGTATCTGTCTACTACAGTAATAAAAACAAAAATAAACAAATGAGACCTAATTAAACTTAAAAGATTTTGCACACCAAAGGAAACTGTAAACAAAATGAAAAGACAGCCTACAGAATGGGAGAAAATATTTGCAAATGATGCAACTGACAAGGGATTAATTTCCAAAAATATAAGAACAGCAAACAGCCCAATCAAAAATGGGAAGACCTAAGCACGAGTTCTTTATTACAAAGTCCAGGAGTCTCCTTCATCATACCGATATCAACTGTATCTCCAGGGAATCTACATTCCAGGGACATGCCTGGAATCTGCACTTAGAACTAAACGAAACTAAACCCTCAGGTGACTTTGAAGCATTAAATTCATACAACCACTTCCCATCAAAAAGATGAAGTGAGATATCTCCTGTTTGGCAGACACAGCTACAGGAGCTAAATAAACCAGAGAGGCACTCATAAGGCAACATTTCTGTTGCCAATAAAATTCTCAACAGCCCACTCATTTCGTAAAATATAATGTGGTTTTTAGTGCTGGTATTTACTACCAACTAGAAGACATGTACTCAGTCAAGATATTTTCCTTCTGTCCAAGAAGTATACCTATATTTTAATAGAGTACAAATACTCCACAGTAGGTACTCAATCAATATGTGCTGAATTAAACTAAATTCGGCAAACAAACCAGTTATCATCCACACAGCCAAAAGCAAACATTTAAGATAATTTAATTTAAGCATTTGAAGACCTATTACCTTCCAATTCTCTCTCAAAGTAAACACAATGGTGCGATTCTGGGTACAAAGCATTCCTGAAGCTGGGGACCATAAGAAAGAGTTTACGTGGGGAGGGTGGCATGAAAATTATTAACCAGAGGCCACTTAATGTAAATACCCCTTTCTACCAACATTTAATTGACATAAATTATGCTGAGAGAAGCCAATTGTTTTGTTGTTTTTTTTTTCAACCAGACTTAATAATTCATTGCTTTTCTAAAACTTAATTACTGAGTCCAAAAAGTTGAATGAGGTTTAAGTTTCCACTTATCAGGATAATAAGAAACAGATCTTAATTCAGTGATGCACTCAAAGATGTTAATAATCCTTGGAAATATGTGTCTAGAAATATAATATTTCACCAATGAGTACATATATCACCAATTAGGGCCAAATGTATATGTTTGCCAAAATTCTACTTTTAAAAAATCCTTCTTATTCAGAGAAAGGTTCATGAGGTTACAACATCCAGAAAAAGACTCCCAAAGCCTCCTATTTATAACTTTTCATGCATTTATTTATTCTTCTTATGGCACAGCGCACACCACATAGTAGGCACTCAATGAATATGGAATATGGAAAACATGAATTTAAACCTAGTGTTGGAAATGTCCAGTTAATAATGCAAAATAACCCATTTAAAGATAAAGTTTGGGAATTCCCTGGCAGTCCAGTGGTTAGGACTCCATGCTTCCACTGCACGGGGCACGGGTTCAATCCCTGGTTGGGGAACTAAGATCCCGCATGCCACGCGGCATGACCATAAAAAAAGAGACAAAGTTTGGAGCCAAATTTTATGCACACATCTGCTAGATTTTAATATTTTTTCCATTGAACGCAAAAAGGGTTTGAAGTGATTTAGAATAACAAAATATTTATAACAGAAGTTACAATGACTATGAAAGTAAGATTACAAGCCATATAGTAGATGCTCAAATATGAGACAGCAAATTTAGCATGAGCTTTTAAAATGCTAATTTTAGGGTCTCACTTTGAAGATTCCAATATAATAGGTCTGTGACAGGCCTTAGAAAGCAGCATTTTAAACAAGCATCTCTGATTCTGATGCAGCTGTTCTAAGAATCATGCTAGAGAAATACTCATGGAGAAATACTTCCATATAAGAAGAGATGCGGAAAACTAAAGCAAATTTGTTTCTACACTTGTGCCTTAAATTTAGGTCTTAACCTCTTGGCAGTCAAGACAAAAAGGAATTAAAAGGGAAGCAGCCATTGGCTGAAAACACGAGGCCTGGCAGTTTGTCAGGGAAGGCCAATAAATTGCTTCAAATCTCTTTATAAACAGGCACAGCATGCACATGGAGAGAAAAAAATTCCTTCGCATTAATAAAATGTGGTTTATCAGATGCTACTTCATGTAAAAGATATTAATAGAAATGAAAATGCTCTTATGACCAATTTTTGAGACTATATAGAAACATCATCAAATGGGTATTTCTTGTTCTAATTAATTTAAATCATAGGGACAAACTTTTACACACTGCTGGTGGGATTCTAAACTGGTCCATGTTCCTTGAAGAACAAGAAAGATGCACATTCCTTACACTCTATGGTCCCACTCCTAGATAAAGCCCAGAATCAGAAAACTCACACATGTACTAGATGTGTGTAAGACAGGTATCAGCACTGTTGATATTTGCAACAAATTTGAATCATATTAGATATTAATCAAGAAAAATGGATAAACTATGATACATGCATACAATGGACTATCATAATTAGAGAAAAATGAGTGAACTAGAATTATATGCATCCATATGGATGAAGTTCATAAATATAACATTGAGGGGGAAAAAGCCACTTGCAGAAGAATGACGTTTAAAAGCATACCAAACATAAAGTTTAAAAGCATACCAAATAATTCCATATATTATTTCAAAACATACCTATGTAGTAAAAATATAGAGAAACTCATGAAATAAAAACCAGAGTCAAAAAGGGTTACTCTGGATGGGGTGGAGGGGAACAGGACCAGGGAGGATTATGGGTTCAGTTGGATTGGCAATGCTTTATTTCTTTAGTAGGTTGGAAGCTACATGGGGGATTGTAATATGTCTGAATAATTTCACAATAAACAAATGAAAAATATGAGGTTATAATATTAAACCATATCCTAGTAAAAATTTAAAATCCTAGGGATATAACTGAATGTGGTCCACACAGACTCCTTTCCAATGGTAACAGGAAGGTAAGGTGAGGACAGGGGGAATGGACAGGAAACAGGGTCCTTCTATTAGAGCAGTGCATCCCAGATGGAGGTCTCAGAGCTTAAAGGTCAGGGAACCTCTGCATAGCAGACACACCATAGCCAATAAAAGTGTGAGACTAATCTGTAAGAACTGACAGGGAAATTCAGTTTCTCCCAGGTTAGGAAATAAAAGCAAGCTACATAATAATAATGCTTAGTATAAGACCATTTAAAAGAGAAGACTTATGTATACCTCTAAACTTGTGGAAAGTTACATGAAAAACCATAAATAGATGCTGACCTGTAGAGAAGTAAACATTTCACTTAATACCCTACTACACTGTAAATAGTTTTCATAATAAGCTTCTCTTGCTTTTAGAATTAAATAACTGAGCTCTCCAGCAAGGGCTTGGGGAAATGCTTCTCAGCCTTGCCCACATTTCAAAACCACCTGGACACATGTAAAATTCAAATTCCCAGACCCTGCCCCAGGCCAACTTAGAACCTCTGAGGGCAGGGTCCAGGTTTCAACATACTTTAAAAGCTCCATTAAAAAAAAATCCAATGTACATTAAGGGTTAAAAAAATCAAAAGATATTAAATGTGCAGAGGGCAATGTTTCTGTTATGAAAATTAAAGACACCAGTCTTGCATACTGATCTGACAGAAAGCCATCAATTCCTAAAGGAGGAAGAACTAGGGCTACTTAGAGGCTGGGTTAAAACTTCGGAAAAATAAGGTCTGATATGCTGTTGGGAAGGTTTAAAGCTTAGAGCCCCAAATTCCATGCTACTGAGTAGGGAAGAGAAGCCTGTCCTGGGAAAAAGTATTCCCAGACAATGACCATATATGCATTTCATTAGACACCTATGAAACATCTCATTTTGACTGACATAACCCTTAACATTTTTGGGGCAGGGGAGTACTTTTGTTACCTGTTTATTTCAGAATTTTGAAAATATTCATAAGCCAAACTAAAGAAAAGTCACCATAATCCCGTATCTTTTACGCTATTTTGGAATGCAGCCTTCTATCTAGATGGTTTTCTCTGCATATATTTACATATATAATTTGTCATACAAAAGTGGAATCAAACTGAATGCCAAGCTTCATAACCAGCTCTTGTTCAGGTATTGTAATAAGAATATTCTTTCATGTAATACTACTTCTGGATTGGCCCATCAGGACCAGGTAACTATAAAATGTATCCCCAAGTAGATGAATAAACTAATGTGTTTGCAGGACTTAATAACTCAGAATGAATACTACTATACTGAAACAATGAATTTGGTGTTGGCAAGGTTTAGAGTGCGGAATATTTGGTTAACTTCTTTCAAGGATGACAGCTAAGACCAGCACTTTGCAGTGATTTCACACCCTTTAAAAATTATTCTCAAAATCTGGTATTATCACACTTTTTGTTTTATAGATGTGAGACCTGAGGCTAAGTTTAGAAAAGGAGTACTATACTAATATATATATGAAGACAGACTTTTAATCCAAAATACTAATGACACAGACTCTAGAAGAAGGAACAAAGCTCAAATTTATTGAGTACCTATTACATACCAGGCACTTCATGTACTTAATTCCCACAATAATCTGTGATTAAGCAGTATTATCTCCATTTTATAGATGGAAAAACTGAGACAATGAGAAGTCAAGTAATTTTCCAAAGGTCAGATGGTTGTTAAGTAGCAAAAGTGGGATTTGTACTCAACTATAACTTTTTTTTTTTTAATTCCATGACACCATACTTCTTTCAAGGCTCTAGGTGAATGAAGTAACTAGCACACGGTCAGGAAATTGGTGAACTTGTATTGAGACCTGAGCTTTCTCGCTCTAAAGCTTCCATCCTTTCCCACACATAACCTATCTACTCACATTTTAGGGGCACTTATTATTAGCAAGAGATAAGAGAATCCTACTGACCCATCCAGAACTGGGCAAAGTCTGGGATTTTACCCTATTTATATCAAGTTAAGCCAATATGGTTTCACAGATGCTAGCAAAAGCCATGAAAACCCTGAATCAGAAACAAAGGACTTTTACCCATATTGGTTTGCATCAGCTGTCAAGTCCCGTAAGGGCAAGGCAAAGGGCTCACCATGGATGCTGTGCATGCAGTGGGTTGTATTACAAGGCAGAAAACTGAACTTGAGGATTCACTACTTGTACAACAAAAAGAAGCAAGCTTCCTCTTTGTGGGGAGATATTATTACCTCTTCCCTCAAGATTGATTGCTGCAAGCCCAACCCTGACAAATGCCCAGGTAGGGAGCAATCAGGGGCTTTCTTGGTGTACTCAGTAGGGACATGCAGGGACACTCAGGGCTCATGGCCGACTGCTTTTATAAACATGACCTTAAGGTCCATGAAACAACAACTACTTAAATGGTAAATCATAAGAGAATGTCCCATATTTCAGTGTTTATATCTTTATAATCTATTTATTCCTTTGACTGAAATGATTCTTTGCTAATTAATGTTTTAAAGTTGTGATCAATCTTGCAGTATAGGGACTTCCCTAGTGGTCCAGTGGGTAAGACTGCGCCCCCAATGCAGGGGGCCCAGGTTCGATCCCTGGTCGGGGAACTAGATCCCGCAACTAAGTCCACATGCCGCAACTAAGAAGTCCACATGCCTCAACTAAAAATATCCTGCATGCCACAACAAAGATCCCGTGTGCCGCAACTAAGACCCAGTGCAGCCCCCCCCCGCAAAAAATCCTGAAGTATAAAAGATCAATATCTCTCTGTGTTTCAGATTGATCTAGATATCCAAATAGATTGTTTGATTCATTTGCCCAGACTTCATAGCTTGTGTTACAAACTTTGGCCAAATGTCTGGTTGTCTCTCTTTTCATGACATTAGCAGCCATTTCTAATTATTGCCTAGATCTATAACTACATTAGGGATTGCAAAAAAAGAGGGGGGGATATTCTAATACTATTATTCCTTCTCTGTTAGCTGGAACACTTCCATAAAGAGAAAATTCTTCTCATCATATTTTTGGAAAGGCATGGTAGCTGCATGATTCTTCCCCTTTATTTTTCAATTTTCATTCCCCAAAGGGACTAGTGATTTTTTGTTTTAAGTATCATGAATTCATTCTAATATCCTCTAAGGTGAATGATGCATTTTTTTTAGAATCATAAATTCATGGACATAACATATTCCACTAGATATCCCTCCTCAACATGTTCAAGTCTACCACTCAAAAATAAAACAAGTCCCTTATTGGATCTCTCACCCCCTCTTCCCAGCCAATCTGCTCCGGGGTCACCTACTAATTCTATTTCCTAACCTCTCACTTACTCTCTAACCCTCTTTAACTGGAGTGAGGCCCCACCACTCCACCATAACAGCTCTTGCAAAGGTCACTAGTCATATCCATTTTGCTAAAACCACGGTGGACTTTTCAGCCTTCATCTCATTCAGCCTTTCAGCACTGTGGACCACTTCCTTCCTCCTTGAAGCACTTTTCCCTGTGCTCCCATGACACTGGGATGTCCTGGTTTTCCCCTGCCTCTCTGGGTACTCCTTCTCTGTTGGTTTTTCAAGCTTATCTTCTTACTCAGCCAACTGACATGTTGGCAGTTCTAAGGCTCAGCCTTGGAACATTATCTTCTTCACTATACTTACTCTCTGCCAACATGATCTCATCCACACCCAGGATCTCACTTCCCACTTATACAAAGATGTCTCACAACAAATCTATATTGTTACCTTTCATCTCTCCCTCTGAACTCAAACTTTATATCCAACTGACTACATGACAGCTTCCCTATGGTCTCAGAGTATTGCTACCTACTACATACAAAAACCAAGTCAATACTCAGCCATAAAAAAGAACAAAATAATGCCATTTGCAGCAACATAGATGGACCTAGAGATTAGCATACTAAGTGAAATAAGTCAGACAAGGACAAGTATATGATATCACTCACATGTGGAATCTAATTTTAAAAAATGATACAAATAACTTACTTGCAAAACAGAAACAGACTCACAGATTTCAAAAACAAATTTATGGTTACCAAAGGGGAAATGAGTGGGGGAGGGATAAATTAGGAGCTTGTGATTAACATATATACACTACTATATATAAAATAGATCATCAACAAGAACCTACTGTATAGGTCCTATTGAATATTCTGTAATAACCTACATGGGTAAAGAATCTGAAAAAGAATGAATATATGTATAACTGAATCACTTTGCTGTACACCTGAAACTAACACAACATTGTAAATCAAAAAACCAAAAATAGGGCTTCCCTATTTTTTTAACCACTGCACTGTGGCGCAGTGGTTAAGAATCCGCCTGCCAATGCAGGAGACACGGGTTCGAGCCCTGGTCCGGGAAGATCCCACATGCCGCAGAGCAACTAAGCCCATGTGCCACAACTACTGAGCCTGTGCCCTAGAGCCTTCATGCCGCAGAGCAACTAAGCGCATGTGCCACAACTACTGAGCCTGTGCCCTAGAGCCTTCAAGCCACAGCTACTGAAGCCTGCGCGCCTAGAGCCCGTGCTCCGCAACAACAGAAGCCACCGCAATGAGAACCTGCGCACAGCAACGAAGACCCAACACAGCTATAAATAAATAAATAAATACATACATTTATTTTTTAAAAACCCAAAAATAAAGTCAGGATCCATGGGAAAAAAATCACTCTCTTCCAGTAAATGCCGGCATTCTCCACCCAGATGCACAAACCACTGTCATCACTGAAAATTCCATTTATCTCAGCCTCATATCCCATCTATCACCAAATCCTGTTGATTTATTTCCTGTTATTTATTACCTTTCAAATATGACTCCTTTCCATTTAAACTAACACTACAACCCAGTCCAAACTACTGATACCTCTCACCAAGGCCACCACAAGGGCCTACTGATAAGACTGCGCTGATCAACTGTGTCCTTCCTCCAAACATTCTCTGCATTTCAGCCAATGTAGATGTGATCATACCAAGTCCTGCTTAAAACCCTTCAATGGTTTCCCATGGCTCTTACACAAACTCCTAACACGGCCTACACTTTGTGTAACTTGGCCTTACCTATTGTCTTCAGCTTCATGGAGAATCTTGCTCCCCTAGAGGGCCACCCTTCAGCTGTTGTCTCACTATGGTTTTTTGTAATGTGAAAGAACATTTGCACATGCTGCTTTCTTGGTCTGAAATGCTCTTCTTTCCTTTGATTAGTTAACGCCTCCTTCAGATTACACATCACTTGCTAAAGGAAGCCTTCTCCTAACGTTCCTGACCAGATCAGGTCCCAGCACCACAGGCTGCCACAGCCTCACATACCTAGCCTTTGTAGACTTGTCACAGCTGCAATTTTACATTTCTTTATACAGTTTTTTGGTTTATGCTGATCTTCTCCATCAGGTAAACTTCATGGGAACAGAGACTATGATTGCTTTGTATTCTGACTGCTTGTAATATGTTAGATGCCAAGTTAGTATATGATGGATGAATGAACAAATGAAAATGAATGGATAAAGATCCAAATTTGTTGAATTAATGCACTTTGTCCTTTTCCAGAAGGCTTATATTTGCTCTCACCGAATATACTTTATACAAATATTTTATATACATAAAACAGGTTCTATACATTGGTAAGAATTTTATTATACTAATATTGTAAATATGTTATCATCACAAAGGTTAGTTATTGTTATTATCATTGAATTCATTCCTTGTGGCAGAAACTATTTTCTGGTTACCTTTGAATCCATTCCTGAACACCTGTCCCTTGTCTAACTCCATTATAAAAGCTGGATAAAATCAAATTCATACTTTGTTTTGCTTGTAATTATGGCCATGAGACACAGTGCTGTTTAGCGAAATGTAAGTGAAAGTTTTCTGGGAGGCTTCTGAAAAGGTACTGATTTCCTGAAAAAAAGGAGAAGCTTTTGCGTTCCTTTTCCCTTTTTCCTGATATGAATATCAGCGTGATGTGTGGAGTCACAGCAACCATCTTACAACTATGAGGAGAAGACAACAAAACTGCAGAGCCACTGAAACATCAGAAGTGGTCACCTACTTCAAGCTTCCTTGTTAAATGAGAAAAGTAAACCCTTATTTTCTTTTCTATTACTTGTATCTAAAAACATTCCTGATATTCTGCTAACAAGATTCTCTTCCAGACAAATTACCGTACATTGCCCAAGATATTTTTTCTTTCTTTTTCTCTTCTTTTTATCTTTTTTCTATTGATGAAATTTCTCTGTCACTCCTAATAATGTAACCAAAATAAAATACCTAGTATTTTTTCTTAGGAAATAGAAAATAATAAAAATATTTTTTAAATTTATTATACTGAGTTCATTTACAAATATATGGAGATCAAAATAACATCTGTTTGGTGATATGGCATCAAATATTGGGTTGGCCAAAAAGTGTCTTCAGTTTTTAAGTAAAAAGAAAAGACACATTTTTCATTTTCACCAAGAACTTTATTGAACAACATATTTACAAACTGTTTTGTTCCACTACCTTCTGCCATTTTTCAGGCAACTTCATAATTCCATCTTCCCAAAACTTTTTATCTTTTTGAGCAAAGAACTGTTTACAGTCTTCCAGGGAATTGAAATTTTTTCCTTTAAGAGAATTTTGTAAAGACCGAAATAAATGTAAATCTGAAGGTGCAATGTCTCATGAATATGGTGGATGAATTAGAACTTCCCGGCCAAGCTGTAACAGTTTTTGCCTGGTCATCAAAGAAACATGTGGTCTTGCGTTATCCTGATGGAAGACAATGCATTTTCTGTTAACTAATTATGGACACTTTTCATAGAGTGCTGCTTTCATTCAGTTGGTCTAACTGGGAGCAGTACTTGTTGGAATTAATCGTTTGGTTTTCCAGAAGGAGCTCATAATAGAGGACTCCCTTCCAATCTCACGATGCACACAATACATCACCTTCTATGGATGAAGACCAGCCTTTGGTGTGGTTGGTGGTGGTTCATTTCGCTTGCCCCACGATCTCTTGCATTCCACATGATTGTACAATATTCACTTTTCACCGCCCGTCACAACTTGTTTTAAAAAGAGAACATTTTCATTACGTTTCAGTAGAGAATCGGACGTGGAAATACAGTCAAGAAGGTTTTTTTCACTTAACTTACATGGAACCCAAACATCAAAGCGATTAACATAACCAAGCTGGTGCAAATGATTTTCAATGCTTGATTTGGATATTTTGAGTATGTCGGGTATCTCCCACGTGGTATAACGTTGATTGTTCTCATTGAATGTCTCGATTTGATCGCTATCAACTTCTACTGGTCTACCTGAGAGTATGTTGGGTATCTCCCACGTGGTATAACGTTGATTGTTCTCATTGAATGTCTCGATTTGATCGCTATCAACTTCTACTGGTCTACCTGACCGTGAGCATTGTCCAGCAAGAAATCTCCAGCACAAAAGTTCACAAACCACTTTTGACACATTTGATCAGTCACAGCACCTTCTCCATACATGCAAAAATCTTTTTTTGCGTTTCAGTTGCCTTTTTACCTTTCTTGAAATAATAAAGCATAATACGCTGAAAATGTTGCTTTCTTCTTCCATCTTCAATACTAAAATGGCTACACAAAAATTCACCAATTTTGATGTTTTTGTTTATATGCACGCTGATACGACAGCTGTCACAATACAAACTAACAAAATTGTTTCAAATGAAGGTAAAGACAGCTAAGAACTACTAGAGCCATCTTACGGTAAAAAAGGAACAAACCTTTTAGCCAACCCAACAGAATTTAGGTTGCTTTGCTTTGTTCATTCTCTGATTAAAAACCAAGCCTTAAAGTGTTTTAATGTCTACTCAACTATATGAACCTTAGCATGTGATATATTCGGATGTGTTCAAGGGTCAAATATCAAATATCCAGGAAAATAAATCAGATACTCTACACATATACTTTGACTATACACTATAGACTATATTTACTTTTTCCTAAAAATGTAAGTGTAAGAGGTATAAATAATATTTTAAGAACTGATAAATCTGAGTAAATAGATTAAACTATGAGTCCTAATTGGTGAGACCACGATATTTCACCTATATTCCTAATACGGCATGCAATTTAGGTTTACAGGTTGAGGGTAAGTCTTAGCCAGTTGCATGTTATGTCCTTAGAGCAAAAAAGAATATGAATTAAATTATCTTGGGCCAGTGCCTTTTCCAGTCTGTTGTCAGTTCCCGACCTATAAAATAAGGAGGGTAGACTAGGTGGCAGACTGCTTTATAGAGCCTAGAAGCCAAGTCTCCAAGCATTCTACCTCTTTTTTTTTGAAATTAAGAAAAATTTTATTTTATATTGCAGTATAGTTGGTTTACAATGTTGTGTTAGTTTTAGGTGTACAGCAAAGTGATTTAGTTATACATATGCATATATCTATTCTTTTTCAGATTCTTTTCCCATATAGGTTATTACAGAGTATTGAGTAGAGTTCCCTGTGCTATACAGTATGTCCTTGCTGTTTATCTATTTTATATATAGTAATGTGTATATGTTAATCCCAACCTCCTAATTTATCCCTCCCTCCACCTTCCACGTTGCTGCAAATGGCATTATTTCATTCTGTTTTATGGCTGAGTAATATTCCATTATATATATGTACCACATCTTCTTTATTCATTCATCTGTCGATGGACATTTAGGTTCAAACCTTCTACCTCTGATTAAGGCAGAGCAGATCTGCTTTTATTTGTTTAATTTTCAACTTCTACAAATAATTTCCTTTAAGAAAGAACTCGGTAACTAAAAACAAGTTGAAAATGACCAGACAAAATGATCTCCTAGGTCTCTTCTGATATTAATTTAATGATGAAATGATTTCTTTAAGTTCCTAAATTCTAAACAGCAAAATCCTATATAGCAAATCTGTTCACCTAACTATGTACATAAGAAGAAAATTCATGTGACGATGTGGGCTTGATTTATTGTCAGAAATATATTCAAATAGAACGAATGTTTTTACCTTGTGAAAATGCCATCCACAATTCCAATTGTTGCTTCCTCTGCTGGAACATAGGAGCCAATCTGAGCCATGATAGTAATCAATGCAACTTGCTTTATGTAGGAGCTCTTTCCACCCATGTTTGGTCCAGTAATTATCATTACTCTCTCTGAGTCCCCCTAGAAAATTAAAAAGCAATTTCACTTATTGTACTAGAGGGGCGTCTATGTAATAGCTACAATTTATTCCATAAATGAGAATGCATTAGGCAAAAGATTAAGGTGTGGTGTTTAAATATGTCACTCATTAAGTATCACAAAGGGGAAGAGGAACTTTTTGTCTTCAACTTGAACTGTGCTATTACAGAACAGTGAAGTCTTAGCAGCACACATGGTTGTTTCTGGACTTAAAAAAGGAAATAACAAGAAGCAACCTAAACGAGATAAATACTATGGCTTTCTCTTTAAATAATCATTAATCTGTCTATGTCTGTTTTTTATATTACTTACATTTAAAATCTATCAATTTCCATTTGTCCATACTAAAATTATAGGTATTACACATCTAATTGCAGAAAGCCTTAATCTGGGTTGGTAGCACATGAATATTTTCAGTTAAAGAGGGATAACGGCTAAAGGGATGGATAATACCAAATTCTAGATATTGGTTTTATCAGGATTTAATTACTCACTGGTATTTCACCAGAATAAGTGAAAATGGGAGAAAAGCTGCAACACTTGCAATGATTTAATTTCTAGAACTTACCTGTATTAACTAATTCTAGTACTTGCCATGTATAGACTCATCCTAAGAGAAACTGTCCAGCTGCAGCCCTCTGCAGAGGAGTTAGCCTAAGGCATCCATGTGTTATGCTATGTGGACCCACCACTCTTGGCAATACCTGCCTGGTCAAGAGTAACCAATCGGTAACTGACCAACAGCCTAAGAGGTGGCTTCACATAGGGGTCTTCTGAAACTAATCAACTAATCTCGGGAGCTGAAATCAAGAACCATGGAGAGGTTCAGTCAAATTGGAGGAGAGGTTGAAAAGAAACACAAAATGAGGCTACAAGGCACTGGGGATCATGAGTAAGAAGTTATGAGTAACCAAAAGGTAGGGCAGGGAAAGAAAAAATACAGAAGAGCCAAGAGGAATTAAGAAACTTCATGCAAATAATGGGGGCATTAGAGTAAAGCATTAGAAAATCTTACTATTAAAGGTATTAAAAAGTAAACCTGTTCCGTCTCTAAAGATGTCCCATATCATTTTTTTTTAACATCTTTATTGGAGTAGAATTGCTTTACAATGGTGTGTTAGTTTCTGCTTTACAACAAAGTGAATCAGTTATACATATACATATGTTCCCATATCTCTTCCCTCTTGCGTCTCCCTCCCTCCCACCCTCCCTATCCCATCCCTCTAGGTGGTCACAAACCACCGAGCTGATCTCCCTGTGCTATGCGGCTGCTTCCCACTAGCTATCTAGTTTACATTTGGTAGTGTATATATGTCCATGCCACTCTCTCACTTCATCACAGCTTACCCTTCACCCTCCCCATATACACTACCAAATGTAAAATAGATAGCTAGAGGGAAGCAGCCACATAGCACAGGGAGATCAGCTC
>NC_041221.1:81506120-81552762 GCF_002837175.3 Physeter macrocephalus | reverse complement strand
TCACAGCTTACCCTTCCCCCTCCCCATATCCTCAAGTCCATGCTCTAGTAGGTCTGTGTTTTATTCCCGTCCTAGCCCTAGGCTCTTCATGACTTTTTTTGTTTTCTTAGATTCCATATATATGTGTTAGCATACAGTATTTGTTTTTCTCCTTCTGACTTACTTCACTCTGTATGACAGACTCCAGGCCATATCCTTATTAACCATACATTTCCAGTCTCCCTAAAGCCAAGGTATACTAGAGATCTTGTTCTTCCTGTGTGATTCCTTTCTCTTAGGATTACATATGGCTTTATAATGAGCCTCATGAATCTCCATTACTTGAAGGAACTTGAGTAAATCTGTGTTTCTTGGAACAGAAAGAGCCTAGCACAGTAAGAGCAAAGGAAACAAACTTGGTACAAGTAGAATGATAAAACTTATGATTAAAATTTTAAAAATTCTCCTACAGATGTTAAAAAATAATAAGCCTATTATAAACAAATGAACATTTGGCATATGAAATGTTTTGAAAATTCAAATTAAATGAACAGATTTCTTTTTTAAAATTGACAGAAATTACACAAGAAATAGAAAATCTGAATAATCCTATACCTATTAAAGAATTAAATCTGTAATTAAAAGCCCTTCCAAAAGAAAAACCCCAAACCCAGATAACTTCCCCACTGAATTCTTGAAAACATATAAGAAAGAAATAGCACTAATCTTACAAAAACTCTTCTAGAGAAGAGAACAAGAGGGAACTCTTCCCAAATCATTTCAGAAAGCCAACATAATCTTGACATCAAAACCTGACAAGAGCATTACAAGAAAAAAAAATACAGGTCAGTTTCATCCATAAATATATAATATATGCAAGACTCCTTAATAAAATATTAATAAGACAATCCAAGGATATACAAACCATTTAGAATTTTTGAGGAATACAAGGTTGGTTTAATATTCAAAAGCCAATCAATGTAATTCACCACATTAACAGAATAAAGAAATCATATGATGCTCTCCAACGACACACAGAAAGCATTTGATAAAATTCAATATCCATTCATTTAAAAAACTGCAAGAAAAGGAAATAAAAGGTATAAGAATTGGAAAGAAAATGACGAAATGATGAAACTGTCATTATTCCTACATAAAGGAATAATGACATACAGGAAAAACTGTGTTTCCAGAAAAATCTAAAGTAATCTATGAAAATTATGAGAATTGACAAATGAATTGAGCAAGAGCTCTGGGCATAAGTTCAGTATTCAAATGCCAACTTTATTTCTACATTTTAGCAACAAGTAATTGCAAATTTAATGATATAATTTACCATAGTATCAAAAGAAATCAAATACCTAGGAATAAACCTAAAAAAATGACCAAGACTTCTAAAGAGAAAACTACAAAACATTATTGAAAGAAATTAAAGAAGGCCTAAGTAAATTAAAGAAAGCGCCATGTTCATAGAATAGAAGGCTCAATATTGTAATGCTGCAATAATTAAACTAGTGTGATTCCGGCACAGACACAAATAGACCAGTGGAACAGAATACAGTCCAGAACAGACTGACATGTATACAGTTTCCTGATTTACGACAAAAGTGACACTGTAGCACAGTGGACAAAGGATGTTCCTTTTAATAACTGGTGCTGAGTCCAAAAGATATCCATATAGAACATTTTAAAATCTTGGTTTCTTAAGTTACATCATAAAAATCAATTCCAGGTGGATTATAGATTTGAAAGACAGGGAAAAACTATAAGGTTATTAGACAATAACATATGACCTTGGGATAGACGATTTCGTAAGCTGATCATGAATTACAATTAACTGTAAAGAAAAACGTTGAAAATTAGAGTACATTAAAATTAAGAACTTTTATTCATTAAAAGATGTCATTAAGAGAATGAAAAATTATGGAATAGAAGATATATGTATTAAGTATTTCCCAAAGACTTGAATACAGTATTCATAATGAACTCCCACAAATCAGAAGAAAGACAACCTCAAGAAATATGGCTGAAAAAAAAATTTTTTAATGACAAGAGAGGACTTCCCTGGTGGTCCAGTGGTAAAGAATCCGTCCTGCAATGCAGGGGACACGGGTTCGATCCCTGGTTGGGGAACTAACATCCCACATGCCATGGGGCAACTAAGCTCACGTGCCACAACTGCTGAGCTTGTTGAGCGCCTCAACTAGAGAGCCCTGCATGCCGCAAACTACACAGAGCCCACATGCTCTGGAGCCCATGTGCCACAACTACAGAGAGAAAACCTGCAAGCCACAACTAGACAGAAGCCCATGTACTGCAGTGCAAAATCCCTCAGGCCACAACAAAGACCTCACAGTGCCACAACTAAAGACCCGATGCAGCCTGAATGACTGAATGAATGAATGACAAGAGAAAAAACACAAATAGCCAGTAAGATGACATTCTACTTCAAATCATTAAGAAAATGTAAACCAAATCAGAGAGACCACATCACTTCACTAAATAGCTAAAGTTAAAACCAAAAACTGCCAGTATTAAGCTTTGGCAAAGATACAAAACAACTAGAATTTTTATATACTGCTACTGGGGAAGTAAATTGTACATTGTTTTGGAAAACTGTTTGGCAGAATCTATTAAAGCTGAAAGTAAACATATCTGAACAATTCTGCTCTTAGGTACATGTCTAACAGAAATGTATATGATGTATATTTAAAAAAATGTAAAAGAATGTTCACAGTAATACTTTTCATAATAGTACTAAATTGGAAGTAACTCAAATGTTTATCAATAGAACAGAAAAGTTATGTATTTATACAATGAAATTCTCTATGACAATGGAAATAAACAATATGCAAAAAATATGGATGAATTGCATAAAACCAATGTTGAATCAAAGAAGCCAGACACAAAGAGTATATATTGTATGTCTCTATTAATATAAGGCTCAAAAACAAGCAAAAATAACCAAAATTATTATTCTTTGGTAAAAGAAATTAGGACAGTGATTACCTTTCAGGGGGGAAGTAGCTACTGGGAGGCCCTCTCATACTCTACAAGTGGAGCTTTTAGAATGTGTTCATTTCCATTCTATTGTTCTACTTCTCGACCTAGTTTTGGGATACTTAAATGGGTACACTTTGTGAAAATTCACTAAGATGTACACTTATGATTTGTGCATAATTCTGTATATTTCAATAAAGGTTATTTTAAAAAGGAAATGAATATATTCTCACAAATTAATCTACCAAGCAATACAATTCCAGAAGTTAATTTTGAAATTTCTTTGATAGATTAAAAAAAACAAACAAAAAAAAAAACAAAGAAAAGTCAATACAATTTTGAAGAACCACAATTGTGAGAAGAAACTTTGTAATAAAGCTATAGTAATTAAAAGTGCAATATTGCTTTAGGCACAGGTAAACATAGCAGTAACAGAAAGCCTGGACACAAACCTATACATGGCACTTGGTATTTTGCTTATTTTATAAATAGGCAAAAAAGATACCATGGTTCAATAAACAATGGTGGGACAATTGGGTACCCATATGATAACAGAGTTAGGCTTGAATCTCACAGAGTCCCTAAATCGAATCTAGATGGATGAAAGAAAGAAATGTGAAACGCAAATCTTAAACTTTTAGAAGAAAACATGGGAGAACGACTTAATGACATGAAGGTAGAGAATGATTTACTGAACAAGATAGGAAGAGCAACACAAAAATATAAATCATACAGGAAAAGACTAATATATTTGATTAAATTTTTAAAACCGCTGTTAAAAGCAGTCATCAAACACAAAATGAAAAGGCATATAACAAAGAAGTAGTACTCCTACTTAGCAATAATACCAAAACAATGGAAAAATGGGCAAAGGACATGAATATGATACTTATAGAAAAAAGAAACATGAAAGGCCAAAAACATGTTAATCAGGGAAAGGAAAATGAAATCAGCAGTATTTTTCAAGGGACCTATTCCTTACATTCATATGAAAAAATAAAGAAATATCCATAGTGAAAAGTTTTGAAGGAATAATTTTAAGAAATAACTTTTTACATTCATCATACCATCAAAAAGTTTAAAAGTCTGTTTACATAACATGTTGGCAAGAATGTGGACAGCAATTTGGAAATGTTTACTGACGTTAAAGAGTCCATATACTGGTACATATGACACAGCAATTCCTCTTTTAGAAATCTAGGAAAATGCACAAGTGCTCAAAAAGACATTTATAAAGCTGTTAACTCTAATACTGTTTGTATTTGTAATAGACAAAAAATAGAAATTGTCTATCACTAGGAAAATGAAAACATCTACTTTGTACAATTATTAAAACAATTATTTACAAGGTAGAATACAATAAGATAGGTTCAGTGGCACATATTTATGTAAATTTTAAGTATATACAAAAATATTTATACAGTATTAAGATACATCTATATCAAAGAATAAAAGCCATGCATAAGGATAATAAATAACATCAGGATAATGGTTGCCAATGACGGTAGGAGGTAAAGAGGGAGGAAAAGAGATGGCAGTTAATTACATATGACCTTAGCTATATGTATGTGTGATGAATTGGGAGATTGGGATTGATGTATATATACTAATATGTATAAAATGGATAACTAATAAGAACCTGCTGTATAAAAAAATAAATAAAATAAAATTCAAAAAAAAAGTTATGACCTACATAGTAACAAAGGAATACTTAGTAATAAATACGATAAAGATGTAAAAAAACTTTATGAAAATAATTTTTTACTTTTCTTGAGAGGACTTAAAGAAAACCAAAATAAGTATATACTACATTCATAGAGGAACAAATTTATATGCTACATCTATATCATAAAGATGCCAACTTTCTTCCAAAGCGATCCCTAGGGTCAATGCAATTCCAATAAAAATCTCAATTTCCCCCCCCAAAGAACTAGTTAATTTGACTCTAAAATGAAATGGAGAAGCAAATGTTAAGGAAAACTCAAGATGTTCTATTAGAAGAATAGGTAGGGAGATGTAAAACATTATTTAAATGCTATAGTAAATAAAACTGTGTGATTTTGGCTTAGGAACCAAAAACAAAACAACAACAACCAAAAAAAAAAAAAAACTGACCAGTGAAAAATAATAGAGTCCAAAACAGTTCCATGAAAATATGAAAAGTTAATATATGACAGAAATAATTCTGCAGATTGATGGAAAAGAATGGATTATTTGAAAATTGATGTAGGACAACTGATTATATAGAAAGATATGAGATTGGAATCCCACCTCACACAAGATATAAAAATAGATTTTAGGTTGATTCATTAAGGACCTAAACCTGAAAAGTAAAACTTAAGAAATTATTGATGAATACTTTATAAAGTTTATAAAGATTGGTCAAAAAGATTAATATATAACCCAAGTTTATAAAGTATATAGAACTCACATTTCAAAAAGTCATTTGCACTCTCTGTAAAACTAGTCAGGAATATGTGACTGCCTTTCCTCTCTAGTTCCCAAGATGACATAGCAAGTACATACATGATCAAGGAATTTCACCTATCTAATGTGTTTATCTATCTTTTAGTGAGGATCATATGTATTTGAGGCACCACACATCAAAGGGTCCCAGATATGAAAGATACATTAAATCTATCTGGAAGACCAGTTTGGATGAGTAAGCATTCTAACAGAATAGCCAGAAGCCAAAAGTTGGCAAAAAACCACTACACTCTGGAGCTTACTGAAGTTACTAGTAATGCACCCAACAGGACTGGCCTAGACAGTGCCCAAACCTGTGGTAGCATCAAGCAAGATGCCATGCACAGAGCAAGTTCTCAAGAAACCACACATGGATGGGTGGATGGATGGATGGATGGATGGATGGATGGATGAATGACAGGGAATAAAAGCTGAAGTACTGTACCAAAGGGACTGTTTCTGGATAGCATCTATTACTCTGATGAACCTTTGGAGAGGCTAGAATTTCATTCTTTAAAGTTTTTACCTTAGTATTGGCAATGTCTGTATAGCATGTCATAAGATCTTAGTATTGTGTACTAAGAGTCAAAACACTGAATTTAAATAAGTTTTTTTTTTTTTTTTTTTTTTTTTTTAGCTGCCCCGCAGCATATGGGATCTTCCCGGACCGGGGCATGAACCCGTGTCCCCTGCATCAGCAGGCGGGCCCCCAACCACTGCGCCACCAGGGAAGCCCCTAAATCAGTAAGTTTTAAGATAGCTAATCAAGTTCCACATTTAATGCCATATTCTGTGGGAGAAAAAAAGAGGTAAAGATAAAAAAAAATAAAAGGTAAACTTTAAGGTATCATAAGAAAATCATAGACAACAAGTGCCAGGCACTGTGCTCAAGATTTTATATTCATCATCTCATCCAGTTCTCACAACAGTCTCATGGGGTAATACTAGTATCACTGTATTTTCATGTTACAGGTGAGGAAAGAAAGGCTTGGAGAAGCTACCTATTACCTTGCCCAGTAATGCGGAGCTACTAAGTAGTAGAACTGGGATGCTAAGTGAAGACCACCCTGACAGATGTCTCAAAGGGAACCCCTACTCAATCACAAGAAATCACAGTCACCACTAAATAGGAGTGCTGCTCTAGCTCAGAGCCAGCATCTTTGGATTTCTCACTGGGTAAACTACAGTGATGATCAGTCAGAACATCCCTAAAGTCAGGAGATGCATAGCAGAAAAAAAAAAAAAATTGTTCAGTGTTAATTTCCAAGACTTGAGTATCACCTAATTTTCTGCAAAAACTGCTTTCTTCCTTGACAAGTACAGATGTTGACATCTATCCTTTAAAAAGAATCATGGTAGAACTATTTTTATAATAGCTGCAGACTGCTGAAAAAGTTCAACAGTTTCAAAGTGTTTTATTCCCTGAAAACGTCAATCAATGGCACGTTACAGTAAGAGACTCCTCAGTGAAAGCTTCGTCCAGACAAGCTCTCAGCCAAATCCCTGCACTTTTAACCCAAGGAGAACTCCAAACAGAAAGGGGGAGAATTAGGCTGGAGAGAAGTACAGGCTGTATGCTGAGATACCAAGATAAAAGTCCAAATCCTTCCAACATCTACATGCTTTCCAATTTACGTTCCACTGAGAGCTAGTTGTTACTCTGCCCAATCCCTTCATTTTATAGATGAAGAAATCAAGACCCAGCGAGTATGGTGGCCTATCTGAGATGACAGTAAACTAACAGCAGAGCAGGATTTGAATTTACATCTCCCATCACAGTCAGGCACTTTCCCACTACACTCATGTACCAAAAAGTAGTACATGATAAAAATTTTTTTTAAAAAGGAACAGAGAAAGTGCTAGAATAGAAAGAAATTATTTCTGGCCACTGTGATGGGGAAGGCTCTAAGGAGGCAGTAGCATATTTTGGGTCTTGAAGGCTGAGTAGTTCAATCACTGGAGATGAGTAAGAGATAGGAAAAGAGAAGAGGAACATTCTGCACAGGTCAGAACACTTTAAAAAGCAGTTATCCTTGACACGCAAATTCATGAAGTGTTCCATATTTTTAATCTATGATGAAGGAGGCAAGAATATACAATGGAGAAAAGACAGTCTCTTCAATAAATGGTGTTGAGAAAACTGAACAGCTACGTGTAAAAAAAAATGAAATTAGAACATTCTCTAACACCATACACAAAATAAACTCAAAATGGATTAAAGACCTAAATATAAGACCACATACTATAAAACTCTTAGAGGAAAACATAGGCAGAACACTCTCTGACATAAATTGCAGCAAGATCTTTTTTGATCCACCTCTGAGTGAATGAAATTAAAAACAAAAATAAATGAATGGGACCTAATAAAAGCTTTTGCACAGCAAAGGAAATCATCAATAAAACGAAAAGAAAACGTAGAGAATGGGAGAAAATATTTGCAAACGAAGCGACCAACAAGGGATTTATCTCCAAAATATACAAAGAGCTCATGCAGCTCAATATAAAAGAAAAAAAAACCCAGTCAAAAAGTGGGTGGAAGATCTAAACAGACATTTCTCCAAAGAAGACGTACAGATGGACAAGAGGCACATGAAAAGATGCTCAACATCACTAATTATTAGAGAAATGCAAATCAAAACTACAATGAGGTATCACTTCACACTGGTCAGAATGACCATCATCAAAAAATCTACAAACAGTAAATGCTGGAGAGGGTGTGGAGAAAAGGGAACCCTCTTGCACTGTTGGTGGAATGTAAATTGATACAGCCACTATGGAGAACAATATGGAGGTTCCTTAAAAAACTAAAAATAGAGCTACCATATGATCCAGCAATCCCATTCCTGGGCATATCTCCAGAGGAAACCATAACTGAAAAGGATGCATGCACTCCAATGTTCATTGCAGCACCATTTACAAGAGCCAGGACATGGAAGCAACCTAAATGTCCATCAACAGAGGAATGGATAAAGAAGATGTGGTACATACATACAATGGAATATTACTCAGCCATAAAAAGGAAAGAAATTGGGTCATTTGTAGAGATGTGGATGGACCTAGAGACTGTCAGAGTGAAGTAAGTCAGAAAGAGAAAAACAAATATCATATGATATCACTTATATGTGGAATCTAAAGAAATGGTACAAATGAACCTATTTTCAAAACAGAAGTTCAAAACAGAAGTTGAGTCACAGATGTAGAAAATAAACCTGTGGTTCCCAGTGGGGGAAGGGAGGGTGATAAATTGGGAGATTGGGATTGACATATAAACACTACTATATATAGAATAGATAAATAATAATAATAATAAGAAGAAGAAGAACCTAGCACAGGGAACTCTATTCAATTCTCTGAAAGGACCTGTATGGAAATAGAATCTAAAAGAGTGGATATATGTGTATGTATAACTGACTCACTTTGCTGTACAGCAGAAACTAACACAACATTAGTTAATTCACTATACACCAATAAAAAAAATTAATTAAAAAAAGAGTTTTAAAAAAACCTGTTGATTTAGAAAAAAAAAAAAAGCAGTTTATCCAGGAAGAAAGGAGCATGAGAAGACAGAAGTGATAGAAAATAACATTCAAATGCCATTAATATTTCCTCCAATCATTAACAATATATGATGATCATGCTATGTGAAAAACACATTTATAGTGATTCTCACTGAGGATAAACTGGAGACTGGCAGAAAGACGCTTGTACAACAAAAGCTGTAAGAAAGATCCACAGCGAAAATCAAAAAAAAGGATACAAATGAACTTATTTACAAAACAGAAATAGACTCATAGATTCAGAAAACAAACTTATGGTTCCAAAGGGGAAGTGGTGGTGGGGATAAATTGGGAATTTGGGATTAACAGATACACATTACTATATATAAAATACATAAAAAACAAGGAACTACTGTATAGCACAGGGAACTATTTTCAGTATCTTCTAATAACCTATTACAAAAAATAATCTAAAAAAGAATATATATACATATACATATATATAACTGAATCACTTTGCTGTATACCTGAAACACTGTAAATCAACTACATTTCAATAAAAAATATTTTTTTAAACAAAAATAAATAAATAAAAAGAAAGATCCACAAAGAATCAGGTAGGAAGGGAAGAGAAGCGATCCGGTCAGGACCTATGTCCCTGGGAAAGGACACAGACGGGAAGGGGGATCCTCCCTGGGGAGTGAGCGGTTCAGGCCACATATTGGGTGCCCCAGCCCTGGGTCCAACACGGGGAAGAAGAGTCCCCTTAGCTAGTTAGAAAGCCAGTGGGACTAACAGGAAGGCTGAAAGAAACCTAGACAACTTTCATGAAGAGTGCACACAAACTTCCTTACTCTTGAAACAAGGTGCAGAAAGTAAATTGAAACTACACTGGACCCTGGAAGGTTTCCTGTGACCACTCCAGCACATGCCCTAATCTGAACCAAGCACCCGCTCAGGTCCCACCTGCTTTGTGACACAGCTCCATGCCAGGGCGAGTGCTGCTGCAGCTGAGGAGAATGCTCAGTTGCAAGGGACTGCCAGCCCAGACCCAGAATGGCATCTGAATGGGGTAAGAGCGGCCATTACTGGCGCTGACAGAAACAGCGCATCAGAAGTGGTCCTGGGCTTTGACTGTGGCCAGGACCACGACAGCCCACGCCCAGATCTAGGACAAGTGCCCACAACGGCCCCGCCTGCTCTACGGTGCAGTTCCACACTAGGGTGAGAGCTGCAGCAGCTGAGGGGAGTGCTCAGTTGTGAAGCAAAAAGGCGGCTCAGACTGGGAACAGCATCTGAATCGGGCAGGGGCACCCATTACTGGCACTTACAGAGGCAGCACATCAGAAGCAGTCTCAGGGTCTGACGGTGGCTGAGGCCAACAGCCCGCACCCAGCCTCTCTTGCTCCAGCACTGCTCCCTTCTGGGGTGAGGGTACTGGTGCCGGGAGTGGGGAGAGCAAGAGCACACACTTTGAGGGAATGGAGCCAGCTTGGACCCAACTCTCAGGGCTTCTGCTCCAGCACCTTGGCACCTGCCCCTGGCCCCAATAGGGTGGTGTTGGCCACGGAGCAGAGGAGAAGCTCCAGCTCTCACCTGGCTCTGGCCCTGGCCCTCCACCTCCAATCCCATCGCCTACCAAGGTGATGGCTTCTAGCACACCCTGGGGAAAGATGTGACTCATGCTCACGTGAGATCTAGCTCTCCCACCAAAGGCACTGGGCACATTCAGACTATATAAGGTCACTCCCACACAAGGATACCCCTTCAAGACCACAACAGGTAACTGTTTCACCTAATTTCACACAGACAGAGAAAGTTAAGTAAAATAATAAGACAAAGGAATTTGTTTCAATCAAAAGAACAAGAGAAAATCTCTGAAAAAACAACTAAGGAAGCAGAAATAAGTAATTTGCCAGATAAAGAGTTTAAAGCATTAGTAATAAGCATGCTAACTGAATTAGGGAAAAGAATAGAGGAACACAGTGTGAATTGTAACAAGGACCAAGAAAGTATAAAAAAGAACCAGTCAGAACTTAAGAATAACTGAAATGAAAAACATACTAGAAGGAATTAATAGCAGACTAGGTGATACAGAAGAATGCACAAGTGATTTGGAAGATAGAATAATGGAAATCACCCAATCAAAAGAGCAAAAAGAAAAGCAAATTTAAAAAATGAGAACAGTTTAAGGGACTTCTAAGACAACGTCAAGCGAACCAACATTTGCATTATAGGGGTCCCAGAAGGAGAAGAGAGAGAAAAAGCGGTCAAAAATATATTTGATCAAATTATGGCTGAAAACTTCCTGAACCTGAAGAATGAAAGGGATAATCAGGTATAGGAAGCACAGAGAGTCCCAAACAAGATGAACCCAAATAGATCCACACTAAGATATACCACAATTAAAATGGCAAAAGTTAAAGAGAGAATTCTAAAGTCATCAAGAGAAAAACAGTCATATATAAGGGAACCCCCATAAGGTTATCAGCTGATTTTTCTGCAGAAAGTTTGCAGGCCAGAAGGGAGTGGTATGATATTTTTTAAGTGCTGAAAAAGAAAAACCTGCAAACTAGGATAACCTACCTAGCAAGATTATCATCTAGAACTGAAGGAGAGATAAAGAACTTCTCAGACAAGCAAAAACTAAGAGTTTATCAATACTAAACCTACCCTAAAAGAACTGTTAAAAGGTCTTTGCTAAGTGGAAGAGCCTATAACATGAAGTAAGTATCTATAGAAAAGGAAAATCCCACTAGTAAAGGCAAATATATAGTAAAAGCTGAGGATCAACCACTTAAATAAGTTAGTATGAGATTAAAAGACAAAAAATTGTAAAAGGAACTATAACTACAATGAACAACCATAAAGGGATAAACATGAAAATGTAAAATATGACATCAAAAACACAAAATGTGGGAGAGGGCATACATATAGCTGTTAGCCTAACTGATGCCATCTTGGGCCCTTAGAGTCTCTCCTGTCCTTCCACTGACGCTACCCAGGACTGTACTATGCAGTAAATCACTTCTCTGTCGTTAAGAGCTTTGAGTTAACAGATATTGTTTAATAATAATTAGGATCAGATGGCCTCTATGCTCTGTTAGTCCCCAAACAATGATGAAAACCTTCACTGATGTATTCCTAGTGCCCACAAGACTAGTTACCCATTCATAAATTTAATTTAGGAATGCACATTCTGTTTCCAAGCACCTATCCCCCACACCCTAGGTCAATTATAAAACTGTCCCAATGGCCCCTCGGCAGTGCAGACTGCACCTATGAATGCCTCCGTATCATTGTCTCCTCAATCCCAATCGCACCCTGTGAGTAAGTTACCCTATAATAAACTGACCCATTGATTATACGGGGCTGCCTGCCTCATCGTTTGGTCTCAAGATGCCTTCTCAGTTTGGTGGGACTTTTCATTCCCACTGTCCTCTAACGGGGGAGTAAAAAATTTTTCAAACACATCTTTTAGAATGTGTTTGAACTTAAATAAAACAAGTAGATATAGTTATAGGTCAACATAAATAAACCCCAAGGTAACCACAAATCAAAAACCTACAATAAATAAACAAAAACTAGAGAGGAAAGAACACAAACATACCACTAAAGAAAAATCATCAAGCCAAAAGGGAAGCAACTAAAATAATAATAAAAGAACAGAGAAGAACTACAAAAACAACCAGAAAACAAGTAACAAAATGGCAATGCCAATAAGCACATACCTATCAATAATCACTTTAAATGTCAATGAACTAAATGCTCCAGTCAAAAGACATCGTGTGGCTACTGAGATTTTTTTAAAATGGACCCATCTATATGCTGCCTACAGGATACTTACTTCAGAGCTAAAGAAACACACAGACTGAAAGCCAGGGTGGGAAGAAGGTATTTCATGCAAATGAAACAACAAGAAAACGGAGGTAGCAATATTTATATAAGACAAAATAGACTCTAAAACAATGTCTATAACAAAAGACAAAAAAAGGGCATTATATAGTCATAAAGGAATCAATACAAGAAGAGGCTATAACACTCACTAACATATATGAACCTAATAGAGGAGCACCTAAGTATATAAAGCAAATACTAACAGACATAAAAGGAGAAATTGACAATAATATAATAGTAGGGAACTTTAACACCCACTTACATCAATGCACAGGTCATTCAGACAGAAAATCAATTAGGAAACAGTGGTCTCCAATGACACATTAGACCAGCTGGGCTTAATATCTACAGGACATTCTATGCAAAAACAATAGAATACACATTCTTTTCAACTGCACATGGAATGTGCTCATGCTAGGCCATAAAATAAGCCTCAACACACTTAAGAGGGTAGAAATTATATCAAGCATTTCTCAATCACAACCATATGAAACTAAAAATCAATTATAGGAAGAAAAATGAGAAAAACACAAACACACAGAGACTAAACAACATGCTACTAAGACACCAATGTGTCAATGAAGGAATCAAAGAGGTAATCAGAAAATACCTTGAGACAAATGAAAGTGGAAATGCAACACTCCAAAATCTACAGGATGTAGCAACAAGCGCAGCTACAAGAGGTATGTTTATGGCAATACACACCTACCTCAAGAAACAAGAAAAATGTTACATAAACAAGCTAACCTACCATCTAAAGTAATTAGAAAAAGAAGAACAAAGGTCAAAGTCAGAAGAAGGAAGGAAATAATACAGATCAGAGAGGAAATTAATAAAACAGAGACAACCACCCTCCCCAAAATAGAAAAGATCAATGAAACTAAGAGCTGATTTTTTGAAAAGATAAACAAAATTGATAAACCTCATTAAGGAAAAAAAAGAAAGAAGGCCCAAATAAATAAGAAAGAAGAGAAATAATAATTGATATCACAGAGATACAAAAAATCATAGGAGAATACTATGAACTGTTATATGCCAAAAAAATGGACAACCTAGAAGAAATGGACAAATTTCTAGAAAGAGACAACCTTCCAAAACTGAAACAAGAAGAAATTTGAACAAATGATCACTAGTAGTGAAACCAAACATATAATTACTGGTAGTGAAACTGAATTTGTAATTAAAAAAACCTCTCAGCGAACAAAAGTCCAGACCAGATGGCTTCAAAGGGGAATTCTACCAAACATACACAGAAGAGCAAATACCTATCCTTCTCAAACTATTCCAAAAAAAAACTGAAGATGACAGAACACTCCCAAATCCATCCTATGAGGCCACCATTACCCTGATACCAAAACCAAAGACACTACAAAAAAAGAAAAGAAAATTATAGGCCAATATCTAAGATGAATATAGATGCAAAAATCCTCAATAAAATATTAGCAAACCAAATCCAACAATATATAAAAAGGGTCATATACCATGATCAAGTTGGATTTATTTCAGGGGCCTAAGGATGACTCAATATTCACAAAATCAATGTGATATACCACAATAACAAAAGGAAGGATAAAAATCACATGATCATCTCAATAGACACAGAAAAAGCGTTTGACAAAATCCATTCATGATAAAAACTCTCCAAGTAGGTATATAGGGAACATATCTCAACATAATAAAGGCCATATATAATAAACCCACAGCTAACATTATATTCAACAGTGAAAAGCTAAAAGCTTCCCCTCTAAAATCAGGAACAAGACAAGGATGCCGACTCTCACCACTTCTATTTAAAATAATATTGGAAGACCAAGCCACAGCAATCACACAAGAAAAACAAATAAAAGGCATCCAAATTGGAAGAAAATAAGTAAAACCGTCACTATTTGCAGATGACATAATACTATATATAGAAAACCCTAAAGTCTCCACCAAAAAACTATTAAAACTAATAAATGAATTCAGTAAAGCTGCAAGATACAAAACTAATATACAAAAATCAGTTGCTTTTCTATACATTACTAGTGAACTATCAGAAAGAGAAAAGCAAGAAAACAATCCATTTAACATCACATCAAAAAGAAAAAAAATACCTAGGAATAAATCTAACCAAGGAAGTGAAAGACCTATACTCTGAAATCTATAAAACACTAATGAAGGAAAATTAAGGTGATACAAAGAAATGGAAAGATATCCCGTGTTCATGGACTGGAAAAAGTATTGTTAAAATGTCCATAATATCCAAAGTAATCTGCAGATTTAATGCAATTCCTATCAAAATACCCATGACATTTTTCACAGAACTAGAACAAATAATGTTAAAATTTATATGGAACCATAGAAGACCCCTAGTTGCCAAAGCAATCCTGACAAAAGAGAACAACTGGAGGTATCACCCTCCCAGACTTCAGACAATACTACAAAGCTACAGTAAGCAACACAGCATGACACTGGCACAAAAACAGACACAAAGATCAACGGAACAGAGTGTAGAGCACTGAAATAAACCCAAACACTAATGATCAATTAATTTACAACAAAGGAGACAAGAATATACAATGGAGAAAAGACAATCTCTTCAATAGGTGGTGCTGGGAAAACTGAACAACTACATTTAAAAGAATGAAATTGTAACATTTTATGACAACATATATAAAAATAAACTCAAAATGGATTAAAGATCTGAAACCATAAAACTCCATAAATCATAGCAGTATTTTTTGGGATCAATTTCCTAAGGCAAAAGAAACAAAAGCAAAAAGAAACAAATGGGACCTAATTAAACCTAAAAGCTTTTGCACAGCACAGAAAACCATCAACAAAACAAAAAGACAACCCACTGAACGGGAGAAAATATTTACAAATGATATGACCAATAAGGAATTAATATACAAAATATGTAAACAACTCAGCATCAAAAACACAAACAACCAGATTAAAAAATGGGCAGAAGAACTGAATAGACAGTTTTCCAAAGAAGATATACAGATGGCCAACAGGCACATGAAAAGATGCTCAACATCACTAATCAGTAGAGAAATGCAAGTCAAAACCACAATGAGGTATCACCTCACAGCTGTCAGAATGGCTATCATCAAAAAGTCTACAGGGGCTTCCCTGGTGGCGCAGTGGTTGCGCGTCCGCCTGCCGATGCAGGGGAACCGGGTTCGCGCCCCGGTCTGGGAGGATCCCACATGCCGCGGAGCGGCTGGGCCCGTGGGCCATGGCCACTGAGCCTGCGCGTCCGGAGACTGTGCTCCGCAGCGGGAGAGGCCACAACAGAGGGAGGCCCGCATACCACACACAAAAAAAAAAAAAGTCTACAAATAAAAAATATTGGTGAGGATGTTGAAAAAGGCAACACATTTATACTGTTGGTGGGAGTGTAAATTGGTGTAGTCACTATGGAAAATAGTATGCAGGTTCCTCAAAAAACTAAAAATAAATCTACCATATGATCAAGCAATTCCACTGCTGGGTATGCATCTGAAGAAAACAAAAAACACTAATTTGAAAAGATACATGCACCACAATGTTCATAGCAGCATTATTTACAATAGCCAAGATATGGAAGCGACCTAAGTGTCCATCAACAGATGAATGGATAAAGAAGATGTGGTATATATATATATAATGGAATAATACTAAGCCATAAAAAAGAATGAAATTCTGCCATTTGTAACAATGTGGATGGACCTAGAGAGTATTACACTTAGTGAAATAAGTCAGACAGAGAAAGACAAATGTTTTATGTTATCACTTATATGTGGAATATAAAAAGTAAAGCAAACGAAGGAATATAACAGAATAGAAATTGACTCACAGATATAGAGAACAAACTAGTGGTTACCAGTGGGGAGAGGGAACAGGGGAATGGCAAGATAGGTGTAGGGAATTAAGAGATACAAATTACTATGTGTAAAATAAATAAGCTACAAGGCTATATTGTATAGCACTGGGAAATATAGCTATTATTTTGTAACAACTTTAAATGGAGAATAATCTATAAAACTATTGAATCAATATATTGTACACCTGAAATTAATACAATAAGTAAGTCAACTATACTTCAATTAAAAAGAAAACACATTTATAGCAGAATCATGAGAATAATCTAGCCATAGAATTAAATTAAGCTTACAACTCAAACATACTTTATGGTATGCATTATTGTTGTTCTGCTTTGTCATTAGGTACAAAGTCAACAGGGTATGCACATTATTGTAATCACTCTTACTTTTAACATTTATATAGACAAAACAAGCATTTCTGGGAGAAGAGAGGAAATGAAAAGTTTGTGGTCTTTGCTCTCCTCCCACACTACCTCAACTTGACTAGTTTCAAGTATCATTCTTGTAACAAATATGTGAGCTCCTACTATGTGCCCACATGGTAGTAGGTTCTAAGGCACCTTCTTGATCTCAGGGTAAGAGACTGTGACCAGGATTCTAGTGTCCATCCTGCCCCACTCTAGAATACTTGGGCTGTGGATTTCCCTTGGGTTACAGAGACCCACAGGGTTTGAGCACTTCCTGGGAATCTTCCTGCTGTGCGTATTTGACTCATTTTCCTCCCTCTTACAAATTTAGAAGCCACCAACCACACTTTTCCCTTTCTCCCTCCCAAAAAGGTAAATTTATATTATTTATATTAAAAAAACCCAAAAACTATGAACGAACTAAAAACTCCACCTTGGACTGCTATAAAAAAATCCATCCATTACGAAGTCATTTGGTTTAAAAAGCAAACAATCCTGAGACTGCTGTGGGTTATGGTGGCGTTTCCCAAGCAGTACTGAGACAGGCTGGGACCTGGGACCCTTTGCTGCAGTGCTTGCACCTGGACAAACGTCTCCTCGAGAAACAAAATACAAAGAAACTATATGAGACTAAAAACAACTGCATGCATGCACAGTTGGGGCAAATTTTGGACAACAACAAACAAAGAGACCAAAAACCGAACTGCCACTTCTGAAGAGCCGGGAGCAAAAGCAGGGTACTGAGCATGCCCCCTGCATACAGCACCACCAAAGGGGTGGTGAACCCCCTAAGCCACTCTCCAGCCCATCCCCTGGACACACCCCTACCCTCACCCCATATAAGGAACCAGCTTGGCCTCCCTGAGTGAGCCAGAGAACCTGTTGCTTGTTCTCGCTCCTCCTTGCTGAGGCAGGGGCCCCAATAAAGCCTTGCCTGAATTTCTTGTTTGGCCTCTTATCAATTTCTATTGATTAAGGAGGCTAAGAACCCTGGTCGGTAACAGTATGTCTTGGCAAACTGTCTTGGTCTGCTTCACAGGTTATAGGTGTTCCAAGATGCTGACCCTCAAAGTGGCAGGTGGAGCTGGGGCAGTCAGAGCTCCCGGGACAACCTCCTTTTGCTCTGAGCAAAAAAAAACCTGTTCCTTCTCCTTTTATTTCAGTGTACCAGCACTAGCATCATTTTGTTGGTGTGCTGCGAAGCGAAAAACGTTGGAAAGCACTGGCTTGCCTTGGCATACTTTCATGTTTTGGGAAATAGTTCAAGACTATTCAACTTGGGTAACACCTGGCAGTCAATTCCCCTTTCTGGGCCTTGGTTTACTCACAAGTATGAAGAGGTGGTTACACTAAATGATCCCTAATGTCCCTTTCTAGTTCTACAGTACAATTACTGTGTAAGTTGTGAACTTCGTATATAACATCCTGAAAAATAACATTTTGTGAAGAAGAAAAAAGCACAGATTTGGAGTAAGACTTGGAGACTGCTCAAGACTTCAAGTTAATCCTTATTTAACAAATCTGATTAGATGCCTGCTACGTGCCAGAGAGTCGTGATTGACAGTAGGATTATAACTAAAGCAGAGAAGCAAAGTCCCTGTTCTCTTCAAGCTTATAATCCACTGGGAACCACAAAGCAAAAAAAGGCAATTACAATTTAGTGGCATAAAGACTAAACTGGGGAGAAATACAGAGTGTTGTGGGTATGTGACAGGGGTACCCATCCCAGCGTTGGTAGGGAAGCCTTAGCGCGGGATGTGACACCAGGACCAGACTTAAAGAAAAGCAGGAGCTGGAGGGAGTGTGGGGTGGGAGGTGGGTGTGTGGGAGGTGGGTGCGGACGGTGTGGGGGAAGATGACATTCTAGGCAGAGGGAAGACCATCTGCCAAGTCCCTTAGTGGCGCAGTACGTTGGGAACTATACAACTGGAATTTTAAGCATTAATTCAAATAAGGGAGTGATATGACAGGTTAGGAAAAGCCCTGTGGCTGCAGAGTGGAGAATAAACTGGAGGTGGGCAGATCCAGTGGCTGCTAAGTCTACAAATACTCAGATTATGTAATGAGTCAGGGAAGGGAACCAAAAAGGGAGGGTTTAAAAGCGTATTCCTTTCAATTATGCTTGCAGAAGTCAAACAAGGTTTCCTAGAAAAGGAGGCAGAGCCAGGTATTAAAGGATAAAAAGGAATACACAATAGCACCTTGTTTTTTTAAATTTTTTGTATTTCTATTTTTTTGATGTTCAGATGAAACAATAACTGAGTGCTAAAAATTAGGTAGGGATATATTTTAAAGATACTTGAAAAATTCTCTTCAGCTAAACCCACTTTCAGTGAAATGACTCTTCTATGTCATGCCTGAGAGGGCTTCTTCTTCAGCCTTCTTCACATTTTTATACAATCTCCCTGAGTGACAGATCCAGAATCTAAACTCCCTGTACATGCATCGTGATGATTCTTAAATCCCTAACTCCAGCTCAGCCCTCTCTCCTGGCTTTTTTTTTTTTTGCGGTACGCGGGCCTCTCACTGTTGTGGTCTCTCCCGTTGCGGAGCACAGGCTCCGGACGCGCAGGCTCAGCGGCCATGGCTCATGGGCCCAGCCGCTCCGCAGCATGTGGGATCCTCCCGGACCGGGGCACGAACCCGTGTCCCCTCAATCGGCAGGCGGACTCTCAACCACTGAACCACCAGGGAAGCCCTCTCCTGGCTTTTATATCCACCTTCATATTGGGATCTCCACCAAATGTCCCACAAGCACATCAAAGTCACAGTTCCCTTCTATTTGATTCTTTGTTATATTCCTGCCAGAAAACCCAACGTAGCAGGTTAAAAAAAAAATGTTAGTTTGTTTATTGACCATTCGGATATCCTCTACTTTGAAATGCCTGTTGAAGTCTGTTGCCAATTTTTCTACTGGATAATCCGTTAGTTACCTCATAGCCTTTATAAGTACTCCATCAGTGTTAATTTAATTGGATCTATCTCCCACCAGATTAGAGAGGTATTGTGTCTCTTCTTTGTAAGCCTGAAATCAAGCACAATATTGACACAAAGTAACTGTGTCAAAATCTGTAAGAATAAAATATTCATAAAACAATGCTAGTAAAAAATTCATAAATCAATGCAAGATTGTGAGATGTGAAAAAAAATGAGTATTCTTAAAACCGGCTGAGGAAAAGCGGGCAGTAAGTTGGCTTGTTTAGAAGCATTACAATGAGTTCATACAATACAGAATACAGAAAAGTATAATTACATGTGCAAAAGACCATTTCTTAAAATTACATGACTATCAAAAGCAACGATGCCACTTGACTTTCAGGAAATTATTTTCAGAGTGTATTTTATAATTAACACCTATAAAATATTTAAAATTGAGTTTTACATAGTAAGTTCTTTTTCAACAGTATCCCTATATAGAAATTTATACCCTGCAAAAAAGAATGCACTTCACCATAGCAACAGTTCTATATCAACTCCTACTCAAGTTAGAAAAAGCATATGTAAAAGAAATGAATATTCTGGAATATTCTGAGGTGCTTGCTGGAATAAATCACTCCACTTATTTTGTAAAAATTTAAAAGTAAGAGTTCAACATTTCTTTGAAACATTCCTGTAATTAGGCTAATTTAGTTTCTCAAATCTTGCTTTTTAAAATAGTGTAATACATTACTTAAAAGGGGGAAAAAAAGAATAAAAAAGGAAAAAACAAATTCAATGTCAAGAATAACATACTTGATTGGTGTTTTGGGGGATGGGAATAACAACAGGAAATGATGTTTCAAGTGATTTATAAGTAAACCAGGGTACTATACGGTACAACTCTATTACTTTCTCAAGAAAAGTTACACCCTACTGGTATTATGGAAACTGAAAAAGAAATTCTTATGTTCACAGAGACTTCCTGTAATAAGTACTTCCAAGTACTTATTAACTTGGTTTGATAAATTAAGTAACTTACAAATTCCCTAATGAGAATAAACATGTTTACAGACACTGGGGATCTGGTAATGTACTCCTACAAGTCTTTGTATGATATTGCCAACTAAAAATTGCCACTTGCCATCTGCCTCTACAAGGACTAAGTCACAAACCACTGCAGTTGCTGACCTTCAACACACCCTGGAAGGAGTTCAGGGTGGAGATCAGGAATGAGGCACTCTGTGCTCTGGGAAAAACTGGCAGAACAGGCCTTCAGATAGTTACATTTTGACAGAACATTTTGAGCCCAATTCTTGCATCTCCTCATATCTTGAAAAGCACTAAAATCATTAACAGTGACACCTGCTCCTCGTGACTAGCAGCAAGCCTCCGCCAAAACGTGTGCTTGACTGCACGCACCCCCTTCACTAAAATCATATGTAACACTGACCTTTCCCCCTACCTCTTTGGGGCAGTTTCTCAGAGCTATCTGAAGTGTTGTCTCCCGAGCTATAGTCCTCATTTTGTCCCACATAAAACTTAACTCACAACTCTCACGTTGTGCATTTTTTTAGTCGGCAATATCAGAATGTATCATTAAACTAGATGTAATTCAAAGCATTTCCTTTCACTCACCACCCTTGTGGTCACCCAAATTCACCAGGCTCACATCTCTGTCACCCTTGCTCACAGCCCAAGATGGAATACTCTGTGATATTCCAACTCCCTTGCTTTCTTGGGCTTCCTTTCTCTGACCTAATTTCCAACTGCTCCCCTACATTTTAATTTTCTCACTATCCTCTGAAAAATTCCCCAGTACGTCTATGTTTCTAACTTCCTTGCTTAATATTTCCTTCATACGTTGACCTAGACTGAAAGCTGGTTGTTACTCCCCTGCAGTCCTCTCATTTCAAGGATGAGCTTTTTGCCACATCTTGTCACATGTATCTCAGGGTTCAAACGTTCTGCCATATCTGCTTCCTCAGGGCTTTACCATCTCTACTTGTCTTCACCACAGGCATCTACATCTACCTCCAGGTCACCAGTCTCCATCCCTCGGAATCTGTGAAACCTGGACCACCTTCACCTTCCACTACAAATCCTGTTGTTTTAGATGATCTCAATGTGCATATGGTTGCCTTTTTCTCAAATGCTGTTCCCTGATCTCCTCATCTCTGAAGACCTTCTCCACTTCCGCTACTCACCTTCCATGGCCATACCTAGGATCTTGCCCTCACCCAGAACACTACCTCTAAAATCTTGAAGTCAGGCATCTCATTCTCTGATACAATCTCTCTCACTTAACTGTTCCCTACATATTAATTCTTTCATCTCATCACCAGATAATTTTCCTCTGTGTTGACAAAGACTCCTCCTTGACTAAATTCTAGTCAGGCTCCTCTGAGCCCTCTTCTTGACTAGGCCCCAACCTTGGCCTATAACAACTGCAACACTCTCAGCACAAATGACTTCATTTACCCTCCCCACTAAGAGACCAGAACAAAAGCCAGCAGAGCTTCTAACTGCTCAAGGCCGCATTCTTGGGATGACCCCAGTCCCCCTTAAAGTGCCTGCCTACAAAAGCGCAACACTGCCAGGAGAGAATTTATACTTGTTCCAGCCAAAACGTGGTGATAGGCAGATAGACCCCGAACCTTCTCTTAAAGCAATTACTTCAGAAAGCTTGCAATTATAAATCCTTTCTCTGCCCCTCTAAGAGGTAAATCTTCTACCACCTAGAGCTGCGTGAAATGCAAACACTGAAATGCAAACATTCATGGAGATAACTCTCACTGTCCTTCTCAGTCCCTGTGGGAGGGTATTAGCAACAGTTGCCAGTTAATAAACCCAGAAGGGTCTCACACTAACCAATCCCCTTTCTCAATTTTTCTGTTCCCACTTCCTTGAACCTGCCCACGCCCACCACTCCTCCCTACTCCCTCATTCTCCCTTTAAGACACCCAGTCACCTCTGTACAAACTGAAGTTGAGTTCAGTTCAAGCTGCACTCTTCCCTATGCAATAATATTACTGAATAAAACTACCCTTACCATTTTATTTAGTGTGTGGTAGTGTACAGCTCTGTTTATCTTTGACAATGCAATTCTATGTAACACACACACACAGTTCACTTTTTTCCCCAGCTTTAATCATTCTCTTGCTAGTATTCTCAATCCTTTAGGAAAAAAAAAAATCTAAATTCCTTAACATGGCTTTAAACAAATTGGCCTCTTCCTTATTTCTGACACTTTTTTCTTTACACTCTATGTCCCAACCTTCCTCAACATCTTTCAGTTCCCTGAACCCACCCTGTCTCACTCCCAGACTCTATCATGCTGGTTTCTGAACTGGAATACTCCTCTCCATTTCCCTGGCCTGCACTGACTCACTCTCTTCAGTCAATATTTCATCCCTGGGAAACTTCGCAAATGCTCCTCCTACATTGGGTTAGGTCAACCTGCTACGTGCTCCATGACACCTGGTCTCCTGTACCCTAGCCTGACCAAGCTGTATTGTAATAAACTATCTTCTCTGCTAGACCACCAGCTCTCTAAGGGCAGGGATATTTCTGTCTTGCTTTCCACTCTCTGTCCTAATACTCTGCTTCACTACCTGGGGCTAAATAGGAACTCAGTAAGTATGTATTAAATGAATAAGTATTTTAAATCATTAATGTAGTATAAGAGAACTCTAGCCCATATAACAAAAATTCTTATCATTGAAATCAGCTGAAGCATCTGTGATTCTTTCACAGAATGTTTGAAAACAGTAGAGCACAAGACAAAGCCTATACTATACACCAACAGGAATCTGCAAAACCATGGTATGATTCTACCCCATTAGTATCTGCGAGCATTTATAAATACAAAATATTTTTCCTGGATTACCAAGGATAACTAATTAAGGCTAATCCTTTAGTTGTTAAATTGTTCCCTCTATGGATAATCTTTCTTTGGGAATAGCACTGATTCCATATTTGGTGGTGAATATAAAACTATAGCCAAGGATTAGTTGATTTAAAGCCTAAGGTAAAACTTGTGTAAATTTTTAAAACATTATTTGGTATTTAAAAGTTTGAGATCAGTGTTATCATCTTTCACTTATTTTTGGCCATGATGTGGTACTCACCAACAAATTTGTACTATTGGGAACATACTGGTCCTGATCTCCCAGTAGCACGTCAATCACAGGGTGCCGGCCATTTTTTATTATGATTTTCCTTTCTTCTTGTAGAGTTGGTCTGTGAAAAGAAGCATGTTTCAATTTACAAGGCAAGGAAATAGGCTTTAAAAAAATCTCTAAGAACAAGAAAATTTTTGTGGCCAGTCTGTCAGACACACAACAAAACCTTAAACATGGACTTTAAGAACATATGTTCAGAATAAGGCTTTGAGTATAAAAGTTAAATTTCAACTGTAGAATCAGAATTGGAAAGACAACTATTATAATTATAGTGCTCTGAAGCACAAACTTTAGCAAAGTCTTATGATGGCTCCGTAACTGAGATCTACCTTTATAAGATCCTTTTTATTTTTTATTTTTCTACTATTCTCTAAAATATTTTCATTAATAAAAATTACAGTTCAGATTATTGCTACTTAAATCATTTTTAGTAATAAGCAAAATAAAGAAAATCATGCAAAATTATTTCTAGATTTAATTATTACATTAATAAAAATTGTGTGTTGGACTTGGGGACAGAAGGACCTAAAATTTTCATATTCTGTTTAATTAAAACATCTTTATATGGTCTTTAGTATCTTTCACTTTTTTTGATCTAAAAAATGTTTGTTTGCCTTGCTGGTTTTGTTTTTTAAGGTTTTATCTTTCTGTTTTTATCTATAGCTTTATCTATCCAAGCTCTTGTGAGCACTGTCCTCTCAGTCTCCTCCCCAGAGGTTACCACTGAGAGCAGTTTGGAGTCTACTCTTTCCAACCTTCTTCTCTGCATTTAATACACTCATTGTATTGCCTTGTGATTTCTTCTTAAAAAAAATTATACTGTAAGATATCTTTCCACAACTACTTTTTTCCCCCCTTAATATTCCTCAATACATATAAAAGGCAGATTTCACCATTTACCATATGGGTCCAATGGACTCCTTCATTTATTTTTTAAATATTTCTAAGTCATTTTACAAGTAATTTGTATAACTGAGAATAAAAGAATAGTGAAAAAAATCATGACAAATTTTAGTAAGAATTCAAATACAGCAAATCTCAAATTTTTATTCTATATTTTCCTGGTTTTGAAGGCATATATACCTGGAATGGGCAACACACTGTGAATGTAAATAACTGTTCATAAGCTGTCATGCATGCACCTGGACCATATTCATTTATAAATACTAATTCTAGATTTCAATACATTTCTAATAGGTTTTAGCTTATCAGTATTTCTGATTCCTTTCCCACTTGCAACAAAAATGCAATGTTTGAAGAATTTTTTGAAATCTTTTAAAGCTCATAATTTTGTAGAAGAGAAGACAGCCATCTTCTTTGCTTCATAACTGCAAAACATTTTTGCACTTATGTTTATAAATACAATTAGAATAATCAATCAAATGAGTATTTTTATTTTATATCATCTATTTTCTTTCAATCTCCTGCCTTCAGCACCTACCCACCAGCAAACAGTATCAAGTAAATTTTAGCACACAAATATCATAAAAGAATACTCCCAGACGTCCTTTTAGCAAAACAGGATGGTCCCGATTCTTGTCACTAAGTATTGCATGCTGTGTGTTTCCTTTGGAATAACAAACTGGATAAGAATACTACATTTCATTTTGCCCTCACAAATAAATTACTCACATGCTAATTCTTGAGTTGGAGACAGTGCACCTAGGATATTATTATCCGCACACTCGTAATCTGAGATTTTTTTACACAAGAAATTTCACCACCATCATTAGTATCTAGAGCACTGCTATCTTTCCCTTCATATTCATCTTTTGAATAACCTCGTAACAATGAAATGTCTTCCATCAGTTTTTTTCTCTTTGCTATTATGGGTGAGAAATGAAAAATTCTGAGTTCTCAACTGTGTTCACTCAAAGTTAGAAGCAAACTACAAGAGTGGCATCTCCAGTCTTCTTATATACCTTCTTGAAAGGTGATGTAACTCTTTGGAAAATACAATGAGAAAAATGAAGAATGATGTGACAGTGATTTCTATCTCATTTTTGCATCATCATTCTCCAGCTTCCTTCTTATTTTAGACTTTTACAGCATACTGGGAAAAATTGATAAACAGTGATGAAATCATTCCTAGGATGATGAAATAGTAAAGCATTCCAGACATCAGATAAAAATCATTAAAGATCCCAAAATGCATCTTAAATTTATAAAAGGGTCCAATGGATCCATCTGGTAAATGCAAGACAGAATAAATTTTATTCTCCTTTAAAAAAAAAAAAAGGTAAATTGTCCCTTTGTTCTTTGGAAGACCTTTAAAGAACTCAAAGCTGAAATTAGGTCCAGTGAACCCTGATGGTATGGAATACTGAAGATTACGGATCATTTCTTGTCAGAACTTCAGCATTCTTTGGAAGGTGCTGAATAATAAGTTAGCTGTTCTCTACTGTTGAACATTTAGACTGTCTAGATTTTCACTATTATAAACAATGCTCCAACGAACACAAATATATACGTGTGCATGTACATATTTCCAAGTGTTTCTCTAAGCCAGAGGAAATTCCTGAAGCAGAATTTCCAAATCATAGGGTATGCATATTTTTTAACAGATGAGACACCTGTATCAGTTTACCCTCCCACCAGCAGGATATGAAAGGGGACTTTTCATACCCTTATCTAAAGTTGGTATTATCAAACTTTCTAATTTTTAACAGTGTGACCTCATTGCTTTAATTTGCAATCACTGATTCCTAAGGTTGAACGTCTTTTCATCAATTTCTTGGCCACTTGCTGGTCTTTTTCATCTTAACATCCTATCAATGACCTCCTCAAGTGCTTAGACTCAGAACTTTCACATATAAGCACATTTCTGAACTTACTCAAAACACCAAGAAATACTACTTTCCTAAATAAATACTTAAATTCTTCTTAAATATATCTGGCTAACAAAACCCCAAGAATGTACACTCACATGTCTCAAAGAAAGTCACTAAAGTACCTTCTGAGTAAACAATTCGAAATCATCCTTTGGAAAAGGACATTTAAAATTACAAGAAAGGGACAGTTTTTGAATTTTAGGGTATAATTTTAAAATACAATTTTTACCTAAATGGGTTACGAATCTACTGTAAAAGAAAAAAGATGAAACCAACTGTAAGTGATATCAGTTTTAAAATAAAATTCTAAGTGCTCTGCTAAGTGAAATCAACATATATTCATGACATTGATATGATTTCCCAGGAAGGTTTTCACTTTAGAATAAAAATTTGAGTGATTTGTTCTGCTCTAAGATCTACACTGACTTATTTGTTGCTATCAGAATTACATAATGACAAAACACTTCCTGGTATAGTAAGAAGCAAATGATTATTCAGAGAGCTGAGATGATATACTAGGACAGGACAGTTACAGCAAGAAAGATATGAAAATCATATTGAGGGCATTTTGTGGCATTGAAGAGAAAGAACTGAGAAAATCTGAATTCTGCCTGAAAAGAATGAAACATTGAACTTGAACAAATTTACTGATTTTATATATTTAAAATTGCATCATTCTCCTTTAAATGCCCCAGAGAAACAAGACATAATCCATATTAATAAAACAGTATAATGTCCAGAATACGAATTGGATAGAAAGACCTAGAATAAGAACTTCTGCATAAAGATTTAGACTCTAGTGAATAAAATGTCCTAATAGCATTTAGAAAGAAGAGACTGTAACTATGAAGCCAAATAATAAATTTTAACTGCAATAACTCAGATGCACTAAAATATTTAAACAAGTTGGAAATCTAAGGGAAAAAAAGTATAAACTTCAGATACTTAAGTACTAGTTTAAAAGGTATTTTAGATAAACGTTTCCTATTTCATGGCTATTTACACTCAATTTTATGCCTGCTAAAAAAGAGACTGAGTATATTACTTAAAGGTTATGGCGTGATTTTTCATTTAAATTTTTCAGGTGGATTTTTCTTAATATAAAATATATAGTATCCAATTTGAATAGTATTTTAGCGTGCAACATTTCCTGAAATTGTCTTACTGATAGAAGAGGTGGTTTGGAACAATCCCACTGAGGACAAGTAAGAGGTTGGATAAAGTACAGAAAACAGCTACTTGAAGGCTCCTGACAACTAACAGGACAGCAAGGAATTACCAGGGCAGGATCTGGGGTAGAACAGAGGGTCAGGGAGACTGCCAATTACTGAGGGAACGGCTGACACTGAGCACCATGGACAGCTTTAATCTGGATTGAGACACCAAAAGGCTGCACATCAGGCATAAGAGTGCATATGAAGTGAGAACTGCAGGTTCCGAATCTTTGAACCTTTGAATCTTTGAGCCTTTGAATCTCTGAATCACCTCAAGCCCTGGTAAGGACTAAGTGATGCCAGAACGTTAGTGTATTGAGGTGTGACTCTTTCAGAAGAAATACAACATCAAATTATTTCTACAAATGATTTTGCAAATACAATGCCTAGAAGATAATCAAAATGACCAGGCATTCAAGGAGATACATGAATGAAAATGAACAGAAACAACAGACAATAGAAACAGGACCACAAGGACTACAGATATTCGAATCATCAGACACAGACTTTAAGATAACTATGCTTACCATGTTCAAAGAGACAGACAAGATTGCGAATTGATAGAAAATGAAAAATGATTTTTTAAAAATAAATTATTATAGGTATGAAACATACCAAAAACCCTTAAGCTCAGATATTTTTTATTAAAGACAAAAAAGTTTTACAATACTTAATTCTTTATGATTTTTGAATAAACATCTGTGAGTAACAATTGCTGTTTATTAAGTGTTTATCATCTACCTGGTCCTGCTTAGAAGTTTCATAATGCCTTTATCACATTTAATTTGCACATTTCTAAGTGGCAGGTATTATTCTGTCAATGCAGAAACTGAGGATCAGACAGATTACTAAACTTGTTAAAGGTCAGCTGTCAAAAACCAGGCTGGTATTCAAAACTATGCCCCTAAGAGGTAATTAGGTCATAAGGGCAGAACCCTCAAGAATGGTCTAGTACTTTTATAAAAGAGACCCCAGAGAGCCCCCGATAGGGCAATGCCCACAGGAGTCACAGAGAGCCACCAGTGCAAAATTCCGGTCTGGGGCAGCTGCCAGAGTGAGCTCAGGCACAGAGCGCCAGCAGAAGTGGGGCCACCAAAGAGACCTACCTCATGGGCAGGGCCCAGGCACAGAGCCACTGTGGGAGCTGGGTGGCCTGGAGCCCTAGGGGCCCAACCTTTGCCAAGCAAATCTATGGGAACAGGACTGCCACCCCAGTGGGTCTGGAAAGCAGGACCCTTGTGCCCCAGTGGGCCTAGAGGGTAGAGCACTGAGTCAAAGATTTAGCTGAAGCTTAAGATTTGGACTTAAGAGCAACTGAGTGCAATTTGCCTCAAAATGAATCATACCTTAACTCTCCCCCATATCTGATTTAGATGATATTTAAATGAGACTTTTATAATTATAAAGTTAAACATATCATAAAGTGTTCCAGTGAATGCTAACAAATGAAAGGATTGTGTCTTTATGAAAATGTCACCCACATAAACCTAAAAATTGAAATATGTAACATTCCCCTCTAGTTATACTGAATATCTGCTTTCATTGCACTCAATGGTACAGCAAGAAAGAAATTTCTTAATTTTAAATCAAGCTATATGTGTATGACATTCAGCTTTACCAAGAGTTCAACATATTTGAGTAATTTTAATACTTTATAATAAAAACACTAAAATTAATTGAATAATTCTATCTGTTCTAAAGCACTGGAAAAGGGGAGAAATAAAAAACACATTACCTGCAGTAATCTCCTTGCTTAGCGACCTTGGCCAGGGAGAAAATGCAGTCAACAGTTGCTAGGTGATGTACTGCTTTACACAAGGAGTGATAATGTTCACTGAAATTCCTACAGAAACAACAATAACAACAGAAAGGTGAGCAAATTGATTTCTTAGACCTGTAAAAGCTGCACAATAAGTAATCACTTTGTTAGCTAAGATGAGCATAAACAAAATAACCAGGCATACTTAGCAGTTAAGAAAGGTGGAAATTACAGTGAACTACTTTTCTGTTTAATAACTTGATTACTGAGCCTTCTTTTTGTTTCACTTGGAAAGAAATATATATATTTAAAATAGTTTCTATACAAAGATGTCTACTATTAATACCTTATTGCACATTTCATCTGACCATGACACTTCAACTCAGACCTAATGAACACTAATGTACTGATCATTTTCATTTAGCTTAAATAATGTCATGAAATACCCAAATGGGTCAGCCTCCCTTTGTGCTTCTCCTTCACAGCATCATCCAAACTAGGAATAACAGTTTTATTATCTTTCTCTCACATTGACTGGAAGCTTCTCGATGGTAGAGCCCAAATCCATCTGATTTACTTATTTAACATCTAGCCCATAGAGTTGACACTGTAATAAATTTCGTTGAAGGCAAGCAAGAAGAAAGGTACTTTTTTTCAGTACCTTCAGTTGTCTTATTAATAATTCATATAGAAATTAAATTAAATCTTAGACTTGTTTTTTGAAAGGTCTGTCACTGACTCAAATCTTTGGCCAATTAAGTAGCTGGTGATCTAAAAGCTTAAAAGACTTTACTGAAAGACTTATTCAAGGAAAAATATAGGAATATATCCAGGCGGTTTCCTTCTCTGTTTTTTTTTTTTTTTTTTTTTGCTTAGATTATCCCATTATCTCTTGTCACAGGAGTCCCTTATACCCTTTTAAAGAAGATCCCCCCAAAAGTGATGACTGTTATGCTGAATGCTTCTCTTAAAAAATATTTCTCTATCATACTGTGGGTTTCAGAAACGTAGAGATTTAGTCTGTTTGTTTCTTAAATCCAAAGGTTTTTAAAGTGCTTCCTAGCTTGAAAACGACATCCAGATTAAGCTACTATGTGATTAGTTATTACTATAATACTGTATTGATTTTTTAGAATCTGTAATTTCTGATTTTTTATTAATATTAATCTATTCTATGTAAATGACTTTTTCAGATACTAGAAACAACACATTAAATATCCAGTTTTATTTCTGCGTTAACTGTGAATTGAAAAATTTGTCAACTGAAAAATATATTTTTACATTACAGTATATTTTAAACTTCTTTGAGTAGATGGAGCATAATGAATACAATTTACTTATTTCTCCCTGAATTAAAGTTAATCAAAACAAACAACATGAATCCCACTAACAGTATTAAAACTCTGTGCAAAATCCCGAACGCAAAGGAGACTGGCCCCTGCCATCAGATAGGAGCACCAAGTTGTCACCTTAAAAATGACTCTTAGTTTTGAAGATGCCACATGCTGCACGGATGTAACACCCCTGAGTGGTTGCGCAGTGATCAGGCCTTGTCATTTCTGGTCTGGCTTCAATTTTAGGTCTGACCACTCATCTATCCCTTGGACTGTGGCTGATTCCGTCCCTAATTCTAAGTATGGACCCATCTGGTCTTCCTATCCTGGCACTCTCTCTTTTGCCAGAGAGCAGCCACATTTGATGTTTCTACTCTTGCCTCTCTGGATCTGAGTGCCAAAGTACCTGTGGCACTTAAAAAAAATAAAATTTAAAAAAAAGCAGCCAATTTTTTCCTACTCTCACTCCATCCTTCTCAAGTCCTGTCCAGGCTACTAAAACCCCAATTTGCCACTACCCAACAGGCTTAGGTTGAGGGTAACTCCCTGATGATCTTCTAACTTCCGGGATTGAAATGAGTAACATAACTCTCAGTCAGTACCACTTTGGTTTAACAACAAAAAAGGCAGGAGAGAGAAGGTAATTATTTTGATATGGACGACAATGTTCTTTTTCATGTCAACTGTATAATAAGGCATGTGAAAAAAATTTTAGAACTATCATAAACCTTAAACATCACCATCATACCTTCATAATTCTTAAGAAGCCTTGTTTGACTTCTCGGTCTATTTGCTACACTTTGCCAAATTTCAAAGAGATCATTCATACTTAGACAAATGACAAGCTGAAAAATGGGCAGTTCAGATAACAATCTGATAGACTGGGTTTATGTCATAACAACGTGCAACTTTATCACTAAGCCACCAAACAACTTCACCTAACCACTGTGATTTAATCTCTGGTCAAAAGATATTGCTGGGTCCATGGGAAGGAGATTAAGACACTTGTGTTCTAAAGCTGTTATGACAGTTTACCATCAGATGTTTACTATCAAATGTTGCTCAATGATATCTGAAGTTAATAAAAAAGGAGAATATTTTTTTATTTGCAAATGAATTTCTAAAATAACCAAATGACTGTATGAGAGGTATTATAATTCAATTTTTAAAGAATTTGCAATTGAGATTATTCAATATCCACAGCCCATCTTCTAGAACACAAAAGAAGAGACAGTTTTTTGAGAGAGGGTTCTATTCACAGACTTTCTTACAGCCTTGATTTCTTACGATATTTTGATAAAAAGTAATGTGACTAATGGACAACTGTTAGTATCTCAGTAAGAGACAAAAACACTTTGTATAGCTGGTATTCAATCCTCTGGTGTCACATTCAATGAGGTTAATCATTTCTGAAATGACACTATATTCACACCATCTGGCACCTCAATAAACAGTATGCCATAACAATCAATGCTGTTCTCAAGTTGGGGCTCTAGCTGCAAATGCTGTAGCTAAATTTCAGCCATTACTCTTTTTTAAGATAAATAATTTAACTTATTTTTCTCATTTTGAAAGTAATATATGTATATTATAGAAACTTTTGATATCAAGTATCTGCAAAGTACATTAAATTTCCAGTAACCTCATCATCCAGAATTAATCACTTAATATTTGAGACTATACACACCCACCCACCCACACACACTTCTCCAAAGATATACAAATGGCCAATAAGCATATTAATAATAATAGCACATATATTTAATCTTTTAAAATACAAAGATTTGTATGCTGTGCACGTAAGTGAATTTACACATATTAAATTAGCATCACATTTTGATACTTTCCATCCTTTTTTCCCTTAGCAATATATCATGAGTATCACATTCTCTGTGATGTTTTATTTAATGTTAGCGCACACCCAACCACAGCAAAGGTGTGGTACAATGAAAGCAGGATTTTCCTGGGTTAATGGGGTAGAATGGCCCAGCAGAGGGCTGCCACAGTGAGAACGCTGAGGTGTGAGAAGAGGACAGGAGAGGAAGGGGCAAATCAAAGAGACATTTCAAAGAGAAAAAAGACAAACAGGAATTTGATAACAGATAAAGAGACAAAAAGAAAGAATCCAGATGCTGCCGAAATCTTTAGCCTGGAAGACCTGAACTTTCTTTATTCTAGAATAGTGATAGGGCAAACATAACCCAGACCTATAAAATCATGTACGGTATGAAGAGAGTGAAGAGGAACAACCTCACCAAATCCCAGGACCCTAGGACATGGCCCTCGAAGCTTGAAAGGGGAAATGTGAGTCCAATTTTCATGTTCCCAGTGATATTACTAAGGGAAAAGTCAGGAAAACTGAGAGACTCAAGGGCCCTAAAAACCCTTAACATGGGTAATTGAAAGTAAATTGGAAAAAGGAATTTCAGACCAAATTTCCATCCCTGAATTCTAGACTGAGACAGGATAACCTCAAAAGTTTCAGGATAAGTAGACTGGAATAGAGATAGGCTGGGACCTGGGACCCTTTGTTGCAGTGCTGCAACGCTTACACCTGGACAAACCTCTCCTCGAGCAACAAAATACAAAGGAACTATATGGGACTAAAAATAACTGCTCACATGCCCAGTTGGGGCAAATTCTGGACAAAAGATACAAAGAGACCAAAAAACCCAACTGTCACTTTTGAAGAGCCCCAAGCAAAAGCACGGGGTCAGGAGCAAAAGCAGGGCGCTGCACATGCCCCCAGCTCACAACATCACTTAAGGGGTGGGCAAGCCACCTAAGCCACCCCTCCGGCCTGACCCCTGGACACACCCCTACCCTCACCCCGTATCAGGAACCAGCTTGGTCCCCCTGAGTGAGCCAGAGAACCTGTTGCTTGTTCTCATTCCCCCCTGCTACAGCAGGGGCCCCAATAAAGCCTTGCCTGAACTTCTTGTCTGGCCTCTGATCAATTTCTATTGATTAAGGAGGCAAAAAACCCTGGTCGGTAACAAAATCTCTTTCTGATCCTATAATTCAAAACTCTGCTGGGCAACAAGAGATGGTACCAATTTACTACCTTTTAAAAACTCACATATTATCTTTTTTGTTCCTTTTTTTTCACTTGTCAGATTGGTTAATTTAAATGGAATAAAGCTCCCTGAAGACTTCACTGAATACTGTTCAAGTCTGGCCTCTCCCATTGCGGAGCACAGGCTCCGGACGCGCAGGCTCAGCGGCCATGGCTCACGGGCCCAGCCGCTCCGCAGCATGTGGGATCTTCCCGGACCGGGGCACGAACCCGTGTCCCCTGCATCAGCAGGCAGACTCTCAACCACTATGCCACCAGGGAAGCTCTGTTCAAGTTTTTAAAGAGAAAGACTACGAGATTTCTGTTTAGACTGATGCCCATGGATTAATTCATCATGGGTGGGCTCTACAGCCTAATGGTAAGGGGCACACACCCTACCACCAGACACTACCAGACTCTACAGCCTAATGGTAAGGGGCACACACCCTACCACCAGACACCCTGGGTTGCATTGCATCTGGGCTCCAATCCTTACTCTTGTCATGAGCAACTTATTTTTCATTTCTGTATCTCACTTTACTCATTTGTAAATTGGGGATGATAATAATATTTCACTAATAGGGCTCTTGTGAGGAATAATGAGCTAACATATATAAAGTGCTTAGATGCGTGCTGGTCTGGAGCTGGCTCCCATGGACTCTTGAAACTCAGCTGTGCACATCTCTTCCCAGTCCAGTCCAGCAGGAGATTGCAATCAGTCCAGGTGGGAGTAGTGACACAACAGAAATCAAACACACACTACTGATCTTCCAGAGAGTTGGCTGTTAACCATTTACCGGCACACCAGCAAATTAAACCTATTAATATGAGCACGTGACTATTAATAAATCCAGAATGAGACATTCTTTGAGACAAAGGCAAGGACTCTTCAAAAAAGAAAATCTCATAAAAATCCAAAAAGGTAGGGGCCTATTCTAGATTCAAATACGCTAAAGAAACATAATAACCAAATGCAACATGTGAAAGTTTTTTTTAAATATGGGGGGAGGAGGACTCAGACATAGAGAACAGACTTGTTGCCAAGGCGGAGGGAGGTGGGGGAGGAAAGGACTATGAGTGTGGGATTAGCAGATGTAAACTATTATATACAGGATGGATAAACAACAACGTTCTACTGTATAGCACAGGGAACTATATTCAATATCCTGTGATAAACCATAATGGAAAAGAATATGAAAAAAGAATGTCTATATGTGTATAACTGAGTCACTTTGCTGTACAGCAGAGATTGGCACAGCATTGTAAATCAACTCTATTTCAATAAAAAAAATTAAAAAATTAAATATGGGGGTAGGGGGAATTGAGGCAATTCAATATTTCTTAAATTAATATTAATTTTTCTTAGGTATGATAATGGTGGTAAGATTATACAGCAAAATGTCCTTATTTTTAGAAGATGTATGCTTAAGTATTTAGGGGTGAAGTATTACAATGTCTAAAACTTACTTTAAAATGTTTCAGAAAAAAAAAGTGTATGAGAGAGATATAAAACAAATGTAGCAAAATGTTAACACTTGATAAACCTAGGTGAAGGGTATATAGATCTTCATTTCAACTTTCCCACAGATTTAAAATTTTTCAAATTACAAAGTTAGGGGGAAAATGTAAAGGATGTAAAAATATAAGAAAAAAATTAAATGGTGATAATAAAAACAAAATACTAACCCATACTTGTCCAACTCTGAAAATGTTAAGCCTTTATACAAGAGAAGTAAACAAAGTCCAAGGTAGAATTTCAAAGTGATGCTACTAAGCATCCTTAGCAACAAAATGTTAGTAACAGTAACAATAAAGTATATTTGGTCTCTTACCAAAGACTAAAATGAGCTTACATTTCAATGGATTAAAAATAAAATCAGAGAACACATGTACTCAACTATTTTATGGCAGGTCACAAGCAGTAATCTCTACTTTTCTTTTGGATGGAAAGATTTTCCGGTCTATTTCTCATAGCAAAAAGTCAGATTATATTTTTCATTGTAAACTCACTCTAGAAAATTAAGCCATTCAGCACTGCAGTCAAGGACTAGCTGCTCCCGGAGCTGATTCAGATGTCTGTAATTTTCTACAATAAAAGGAGAGTGAAAGCGGCTCACAGCTTTTGTGCTGGAAGAGAAGAAAAAACATAAATAGGAAATCAAGGTTACTAAGAAATCAGTAATGCCATCACTTCAGAAAATTAAAGTAGTTATTTATTATTCTCTGATGAACGTTGAAAGTAAATAGCTGTAAATACAGAACATTCTTCAATTATGATCCTGAACTTTATTGACTCCAAAGATCTTTGTTGTAAATAAAATACTTGAAGTTCACAGGACTTTGTTCAGGAAGCTTTTAAAATTCATTTCAAGTTATATCCATATGGCAAAGTCAAAGTTTAGAATTTCTGTTTCATAAGAGCTTTTTTCTTTAAATTATACTAAATGAAAATGCTTGCTTTTTTAAAAAAAGATCAGACGCAAATATAACAAAGGAAGTCCTAACAAAGCGGGGAGTTGGACATATTGGTGAGGGTGGTATTATTTTTTATATTTTATACTTTTTTGTATGATTAAAGCATTTCAGTGAAAAAAAAGCATTACAAAGAATAACAATGTATTAATTCAGGAGGCAGTCAAAGAAGAGTTCTTCATGATCTAACTATAGATTCACAGTGACCCTGGATGGGAAGAAATATCATGTACTCCTCTTTGGGCCTGCATATAATCTCTGCTTCCTCCTCAAGAAGCTGCAGAACACAATGGGGGATGCTATGGGTCCCCAGTCAGAGAATCCAGACCAAGGCTTCAACTCTGCCACTTACTTGCTAGCTATGTGACTTTGGGCCAATAAAACTGACTTTCTCTAAACTAAAAACTTTCCTCATCTATCAAATAGGGATAATAATAATAACTACCTTATAGGTACTGTTGAGAGGATCAGATAGTGCTTAGCAGAGTACCTATGTCATTAGTACTCAATGTTAGGAGTTGTTCCATGGTGGTGGTGATTACTGCTATTGATGCTATTACTATGATGGGAACTTTAAGAAGAAAAGGTCAAGATTGAGTGATAGGCAGGTGATGACAGAGTGTATCCTGATCTTTGTTTGCATCCTCACTCCTGTAACATGCTGTCACAATTACCTCTAATTTGGCAAGTTACTGGATTATAAGTGAGCCTTTCACATTAGAAATCTGACTTGATATTCTAACCTATTCCTGTCAAGGCTCTGATAGCTAAACAACAGATAAAAAATAACAGTGAAACTTCCCCCAAACCATCTTATTTATTCATTCAATTTACATCATTGAAATGTTCAAAAGACGCTGGCACTGATTTATGCCTTGCTTATTGCTTTTAAAGTATGTCGTCTAGATTTCTATGCAAACATATTTATCATAGTTCTCTTCTGACAAAACTCATTTAGTGAGACATTTTAGTGATTGTTCTAGATAGACTAACAGGATTTCTAGTAATTTCTCTTCACAAAGCGTATTACCATTCATTAGCTGTAGCACAGGACAAAAATAGATAAAGAATGCCTGCAAAATGAGGAAACATTCCCTAAAATCAATAATACCCAAAATTCAATTATAGCTTCTGGTAACATAGAAAAAATGGTATTAGAGGTAAAGAAACCCATGACTGTGCCTTCAGGATCCTTTGATAGTGGCCATGGATAATAAATAGTTTTCTTTTTTAATTAAAATAATAATTTAAATTAATAATCATTCACACATCATGTCAAAATAATGTTAAAATTTCCTTCCATTCTTAACATAGAGTTCCTTCATACCATCACCAGCTACTAGTCCCTCTTCTACTATCTTAGGCAAATGTAGTATTTTCATCTCAAGTTCATGCAAACATATTAACAGTAGTAATAAATATTTCACAAACGATGCTACTCACAAGAGGAAATACACTTCTCTAAAACCACTTCTTTAAAAGAGTCCCCTCTTGGGGATTAATGCCTAACCAAGGAGAAAAGGCAGGGTCTCAACATGGTTCTCTAATTTTGTTTCTGATTAATTATTTTCATCAATTCATGATATAACTTAAAAAAAAAGAACATGTAAAGAACTATTATAACTATGTGCCATGGAAAGCAAGCTCAGTGAGGCACAAAATGAAATGTCAGCTTCTTAAAAGAAATGTCAGGTATAGCATTCATCAAGAAGTTCAAGCAACCAAATTAATCTTATAATTGAAGGTTCTGCAACTTTCTTTTTCCATGTGTTTAAAGTGTTCTCTGAGGTATAAGAATAAAACAGTAGTTCAGAAAACAAGTGTACACAAATAAGATATCCTTTGCAAAATGTTTTAAAATCCATGATAAAAAGAGTTTAAGATAATTATTTCTCTAGTTAAAAGCTCCATAAAGAAATTGAAGGGCCAAAATTGCTTTTAATTTCAAGGATGTGGTTATTAACATACCAGAAGCATGCAGGTAAACACATGTCATAATTCATGTTAATAAGAAAAAACATGTATTTTTAAACTTACCTTCCAACCTTAACCCAATCAGTTGGTATACAAGATACAGCAGAATTCTTTACTTCAATCATAAACTAAAATAAATACAAATAAAGGTTAGATATTTAAATGATTAACCATTATATTTTTAAATCTTTTAAATCTTCCTCAAAATTGTTCTATAATAGCCGAAAATAAATGTAATGATTGTAATTTTAAAAAAAAACTGTGCTATAATAGTCTAGCAAATATTAATCTAAACATTCAAAATAAATCCAGTATTTTTATTGGGAGAGTTCATGTATGCCTGTACAACCAAATATTATTAATTAGGGTTTCAATACTTGGGATAAAGTACAATTTGTATTCAGCCAAAAGTTTGTAATAAAGGATATAACTTGGCGCTTTAATGTTTTAACACTGTTATGTTCATACTACAAATGGTGATTTTTCTTTAATGACCTTTTTCATTTATTACTACCCACTTATTTTAAGAATTCTATTACTCAGTAATAAGACGAATTTCTAAGTACATAAAATTTTAAAATATTTGATTATTAGATATTATATCAGTTTGAGATATGGTCAGTCCCTAATTCTGAACAGAAGAGGATTCATAATAGTTTTTATCCAAGAAACCTAAGTCCTCTAAAAGTATCCTCAGACAAAGCACTTAACTTCCTCAGCAATTAAGGGAGGAAGGGATTTCTTCACGAGTGTCTTCTTTAAGTTTTCATTTATATGAACCATATCTTTATAGATCCAACTGTACTCTACAAGCTTTTCCAAAATCATCCAGGAAGTAAATGAAATCACTACTTCAATCACACCTTCCATATTTTTTTTTTTTTTTGCGGTACACAGGCCTCTCACTGTTGTGGCCTCTCCCGTTGCGGGGCACAGGCTCCGGATGCGCAGGCTCAGCGACCATGGCTCACGGGCCTAGCCGCTCCACGGCATGTGGGATCTTCCCGGACCAGGGCACGAACCTGTGTCTCCTGCATCGGCAGGCGGACTCTCAACCACTGAGCCACCAGGGAAGCCCAACACACCTTCCGTTTTTAGCACTAGTTATATATCATCTCTCCTTCCTGTTCACTTTCCTGTATTATTGCAATGAAATTTAATGTTTTATTTAAATAAATAAACAAATAAAAAATACACTTATTTTGTATGGGATGGGACCCAGAAGCTCTGTGGAGGACACTAATTTTGAGATGGCTACAGGAACTTTGTCACATGTTTTACAACATTTCAGGTATTTATAATATGCATATTATTAACAGTATCAGCCTGGGACTACCCTGGTGGTCCAGTGGTGGAGAGTCCGCCTTTTAATGCAGGGGATGCAGGTTCGACCCCTGGTCGATCTTAGGGAACTAAGATCCCACCTGCCACAGGGCAACTAAGCCCGTGCGCGACAACTACTGAGCTCGTGTGCTTCAACTAGAGCCCACGCGCTGCAAATTACAGAGACCATGCACTCTGGAGCCCGCATGCCACAACTAGAGAGAGAAAACCCACGCTCCAAAACTAGAGAGAAACCCACACACCACAACAAAGAGCTCGCATGCCGCAACTAAGACCCTACGCAGCCAAAAAAAAAAAAAAAAGTATCAGCCTGGTTTTTGAGTTTACTTTTCTATTAATAGAAACATTGTAGCTTTTACATTAATTATAATAGGAATTAATGGTTAATTTTAATAATTTTCATCCTTAGCAAAGATTTTGTAACTAATGATGTCCTCTTTTATAGAGGGAATTAATACAATTTCAAATCTGATATATCCAGTTAAAGAGTTAAGAGTGAAGAGTCTTTAAAAGTCCCCTTTGGCTAAAAAAAAGTAACTAAGGAAAAAAATTCACAAAATAAATATCACTGATGAGAAATGACTTTAAGAGTAGGCTAAAAAATTCTGCTTAAATATTATTTTGAAATGTTCTATGAGAAAACATGTTGGCCTTTTTAAAAAATAATTGTGGGAGGAGCTATGTCAAAGGCAAACAGCAAAGTTCAGGACCACATTAGATCACTAATATTTGGGAAGGACACGTGTAACACAGAGCTCCATAGGAATTACTGCCTAAGGATGGTGGAAGTTTTGAAAAGAAGCTACAACTGCCTCAGTGAGGTCTCTGGGCAGCCAGCTAGGATAGTGTACTTAAGTTATTCACCATAACTCTGCAGCATGGCAACTCTGGATTCAGATCCATGCCTTATACTCATTACCAACTGCCACTGGTCACAACCCTTTGGAGCACCTTGGGAATAGTTTGGACCATAACTGTTCAATCTGTAAGTATTCAGGGTCTATTCTAAGGACCACAGCTCCTCAAGCAAGCCATTTATAGAGCCAATACAGGATGGAAAGCAGAGTGAGAATCAGGAAAGCTACGTGGACCTCCTGCTTGTTAAACCTCTGGGGTCACTTCCTCAGGTGCTGGTCCTGTGTGTCATCTTCTTTTCAGCCTGTGTTTCTTCTCACAATTGTCATCAACTAGCAAGTTTTTTTCTGTTCTACACTAGCTATGGAATAGGAAATTTTCTATTTCATGAACATTCTAAGAATGAGAAGACAGGCCTTTTGTTTACAGACTTTATTGCTAAAGAAAAGGAAACTAACAAAAATTGGAAATGAATATATATTTCAGAAATCTTAGAGAGTTCTCATAGCAATTTCCCTCACTCTATAGTTCGTGACTGTGTTTCTTAGGTGTTGATGCTAGAAGTCTGTCCAGATTCCTTGTAACAATCCCTCATATTCTTCTGCTGGGATCCAGTTCTGTCCTGGTTAAATGTCAGATATTGTTACTCAATCTACAGCCCGTGGAATCACTGGACTGGCATCATTGTTAAATTTGCTGAAATTCTTATCACTCTCCAGAAACTGCTCTCTGTTTTCTCCAAGGCCACACTTCACCCATTCCTATTCTCCCCACTTTCTTTCCCACTATGTCTTAGGAATTTGCAAATATTTTTTATTTAGATGTAAAATATAACAGAGATTGCTTTCCACGTCTTAAACATGCTAAGCAGATATTTGGATATGCTGCATGCTGTGAATTAATAAAATTTTTTCTAAAGATTTTCCACTAATATTTCTTTCCTTTTCCTTAAGAAAACTACTAATCAATACTGCCTCAAGTCTAAATATCACCCCATGCCTATTCCATATCTGATTCAAGGTTAAGAGACAATTCTCTCCACACATAAAACATGAAAGAGACTGCCACAGAAGCAATGAACCAACTATGTAAAGCTATGTAAATTTCTGCTTTCATTATTTTCTTTCCAGGATTTTCTTTCTTTCACTATTTTCTAAACCAATACTTTTGGAGTCAGACACAATAATTCACCATAGTCAATAAGGCTTAGTATTCTAATGAGTACATAAAAACTGGGAACAAAGGTGAAAAAAATGAATGGTGCCAAAAGTAACACTGACTTGACAGTCTATCTATTTTTACTAATTTTAACAAGATCCATGTACCACATAGGGCTGCTATAACAGGTTTTTAAAAATATATTACAAAGTTATATGTATGGAAATAAAATTTCAGACAGAACCGAAGGGAATAAAAGAGGGTTTTCCTTCACTTCTCAGAGGTAATCATATTTGATGGAGTCTGTTCTTATTCCTTTGAGTATCTCTAAATTTGCTTATAACTTCAGTACAAATATTTAAACAGAATTTGATTATAACAATGCTGACTATTTAGAATTCATTTGGTGTTCTAACGAACAGAATCACTAATTCCCAAAAAATGTTATAAAAGTGATTCTGTATTGATGTACTATTAAGATTCTACAGGTTAAAAAAAAACAACCAACAAGAATCCATCCTATTGTTAAAAACTAAGAAATTTCTTGCCTCAAATTTATCACCTTAACTTAGTAAAGGTTAAAAATAATAAGATAATTTACCTTCTGTTAATCCTTTGTAATCCAATTACTTAATCTCCATCCTGTGCTTTTTCTTAAATGTCAATTCTATACTGATACAAAATAACTAATCCACTATCCCTTATGAATTCCTAATCAGTTTTCCCCATTTTTACTTTAAAACTGCCAAATGAATCCATGGCTGTCTTCCAAAGCCTTAAGCTTTATTTAAGTCTGAATAGTATGAGCTCTAAAATGTCTGGATTTTATCAAATAAAATCTATGATGTTGATAATCCCTTGTATTAATATTTGTGAGTTGAGTGAAATAACGACATGGTATAAAGATTGGAGGCAGACCTGGGCTGGAAATGAGCTTCTAACTTGGGTAACTTATCTCACTATACTATGCCAAGTTTCAGTTTTCTTTCCTGCAAAACTGGAATAATCCCTTTTTCTGTTGTTACAAGGATTAATAATATATGCAAAGCACTTAGCACCATTCTGAACATTAACAAGTGCTTGACAAATGGTAACTATATTACTATTATTATTATTATTATTATTATGTGAATAATATGTGCATAGTGCTTTCCGATTAGAAAATACTTTCATGTATTTTAACTCAATTGGTCTTCACAGTAGTCTCACTACAGAGGTGACTCTTCCATGGTCACGTAGCATGTAAGTGGTAGAACTGGCAGCTTTCCCCACTGCAATACCAGGTAACCACTTTTCTACTAAACATCTTTTATTAATGTATTAAGCAATTTTGATCATCTCATTTTCAACAAATAGAACAGAACAGTGGCACTGAGGTCACGTGTCACTTTGCAAGGTCATAATTATATAGTGAAACCAAGAGATACAATTAAGTATTTGGTATTTGCCTGTTCAGGGGAAGAGTGAGAAGTTAAGTATATGTAGTGTGAAGTCATTTTTCTGTTATATAGAGCTCTATGTGGAATGCATTATGAAATGTCTACCTTAGTATAATATCTTAATTTTATCTAGAAGACAGGCTGACTTAATCGCTGGTCTGTTACATGAATAAACATTTTAATAAAGATTATAATTTACTGTAGAATTTCTTATTTCAAATAATCAAACAAATCAACACTTTTGGCTAAATGGATAAAGCAGTGCAAATATTTTAAAAACATTTGAAATTACGCTTTTCCCCACTAGAAAAATATCTATTTTTAAAAATTCTGAATAAAATGTTCATCCTATAGAAATTATTCACAAATTCTCTAATTTGCTATTTTAACAAAGTAGAATTTTTCAGATTCCCTCAGTTGGAATCTTTATATTTTATTAAACATAAGATGTAGAAGTAGCAACACCTCAAGACTCAGAATAGGACTGACAGATATAAGTACACTTTAAAAAGCGTACTTATTCCTGGTTCTCATTCAGATACTAATATCAGACTTTAAACAGAAATACACATACCAAAAAACACATTCTAGACAGCACCATAATCTTATGGAAGATCCACTAAATGTAGGTTTTTGCTATAGTTTTTTCTGTTCTTTTAGCAGCTATACTGCTTCAAAAGGAAGCCCTGCCATTTAATCACTTTGTGATCCAATTAGTGTAGGTTATTCACTACATTAGGTGGTTTGTATCATTTCATCATCTGCAGGCCAGGAGTCAAAGACTACTCTCTCCTGGATTTAGGGTAAATGAAGTCTTGAAAGTTATTATTTACGATAGTCAAGGTTCTTTATAATTTCAATAGATAATATTAAAACACATGTAACATTAAGTTCCATGGTTTTACCGAGACTAAAGTAAATAAGCAAACCAAATCCTGTTATTAGAAGAAAATTCTTATCAAAACAAGCTATTACAATATATTTCCAAGAAACAAAACAGAAAATCTGAAAAAAAAGAAAACAATAATACTTTCATCTATCCTCAGATTTTTATTTACATTTTAAATATCCTTTCCAATTGAGGAAAACTAATGTAAAAGAAAAGTATGTTTGATACTACCTCCTGTCCTGATACTGTCACATATTGTGCAGAAGGATTTTTTAGTATTTTTCGTATTTCTTGCAAATGTGTTTGGATCTTGTCAGTAACTTCCTGAATTTCGTCTTTCCTCTTTTTTATTAAAGGGAAGTGAGAAAGGTCCTTGAATAATTCAGTTTTATCCCCAATCCTAAAAAAATGAGAAAATGAAAATACATATATTAAAGCATATTACTTATACCAATTAACAATTATTTTTCAAAACATAATGAAAGACCAAAGGGTGGGAAGTCAGGAGAACAAGATTTTAATTCCAGCTCTTCCACTAAATATTTATGGGTGAGTTTCTCAATTTCTTTGAAGACAGACAAAATTACCCTAACATTATTTTCATTTTGCAAATTCATGATTGCCATGGTGAAACCAAGAGATGAAATTCAACATTTGTTGTATATTCAGAAAATAAACACTAATGTAAATACTGTCAAATCTTTTTTCTTATACATAGAGTTCTTTGTGGGATAAATTGTAAAAATGACTACTCCTTAGAGGGTAACTTTGCTTCCAGTTTCTGAATATAAAGCAGAGGATCTCTGGATATCTAGCAAATAAGCACAAGATGCCATCTGCCATCTATTTTTGGATTAATAAACTGCTACTACTTGCTCAGCCTGGACTTTATCTTTTCATTACCTGATACCTGGAGAAGAACCACATTTGTTCTGTATGACGGAACTGCCTAAACACTAAGTGTTATTTCCAGCTGTAATATAGAGCCTTCAGTATCCGATCACATTTCTAGTTTTACATGCAACTTCTATCATTACTTCTATAGAAGCTTAAGTATCCACACATCAAATGGCAAATACATTACTTTCACTGCTAGAAAGGAAGAACTAAGGGTCTCCTACTTACTTGGCAGCTTGTTCGTTGAGAATCTTTAAGTAATGCTCCACTGGACTGAGGAGTTCAGGAATTTCTGAAATAAATGTCTGGAGCAACTCTGACTGAACATGGGAATTAACAGCAGGTATTAGTGCTTGAAATTCTGACTTCAGGTGATACAGGGTTTTGACAATCAGGAAGAACTCTTGCGTAGAACACTGAAAATAGAAATATTTTTCCTAAATAGCATAACATATGTGAAAATGAAATTTAATTAGTGGTCGTTTTAAAGGTAGAATCAGAATAAAAGAAAATTTTAATTTACTGTATAAATTAGTTAATTGAAATAAAGTTTTTGTTGATATGTCCTAAATATTAATAGTTTAAGCACTTTATAAGATAATATTTTCAAGCTATAAAGAAAATAATTTGTGTCAAGGATAGGAAAGCCAATACTTGTTCAGTATTTTTTCATTTTAAAATATGTTGACCATAAAACAAAAATACAATAAACAATGTTGCAAATAAAAAGAATAATTCTGAGAAAATATCTGCAAAACATTTAAGAGATAAAGAGAAAAATTCTCTCGAGTATAATGAGGTTTTACAAATTGACATGGAAAAGATGAATAATCCAAAGAATAGTGGCTAAACGAACTGAATATGAAGCTCATAGAAAAAAATGTCCAATAAGCACATGATTAATGTCACATATAATTAGGATAAGCAAAATAAAATGACAAGATAGCATTTTTCACTCATCAGAATGTCAAAGATTCTAAAGTATAATAGCTAAGTCACATAGAGTGTGAAAAATGACACTTTTATATACTACTAGTACAGCCATAACTTTCTTGAAGAGTAATTTGGCATATATTTATAATAAAAAGTGTATATACCCTTTGACTAAACAATTCCATTTTTTTTTTTTTTTTTTTGTGGTATGCGGGCTTCCCTCTGCTGTGGCCTCTCCCGTTGCAGAGCACAGGCTCTGGACGCGCAGGCCCAGCGGCCATGGCTCACGGG
>NC_041221.1:81500471-81505982 GCF_002837175.3 Physeter macrocephalus | reverse complement strand
ATGGCTCACGGGCCCAGCCGCTCCGCGGCACGCAGGATCCTCCCGGACCGGGGCGCGAACCCGGTTCCCCTGCATCGGCAGGCGGACGCGCAACCACTGCGCCACCAGGGAAGCCCCAACAATTCCATTTTAAAGAATTTAACTAAAATTATTTTTCACAAGTAGTGAAAAATCTGTGTATATGAATCTTTATAGTAGCACTGTTGGTAATAATATTAAAAAGATGAATAAGAAACCAGTGTCCAGCAATTGAGATATTAGGAAAAACTCATTCAATGTGATACTATAAAACAGTTAAAAAACTTAGATATCTGTAAATACTGATGTGCAGGTTGATATGGAACTCTGTAGTTTCAACGTGTATTAAATATACATAGTATATGTTTACACTATATACCATATATGTATTTACACAGTAAAATTTCATTTGTGATTCTTTGAACAATATATATTATTCTACAGAAATAAGAGCCTAAATTGAAAATTTCTGGAAAGTACACATGTAACTTTCTCTAGTTACCTCCGGGTAGTGGATATGCGGAGGGTGGTAAAGGGAGACTTTTTACTCTTTATTTTACACTCCTGTATACTGTTGTAATTTTGTAACATGAACGTGAATAATTTTTTCAGGGGCGTATAGCTGTTTTACAATGTTGTGTTACTTTCTACTGTACAGTGAAGTGGAGCTCCCTGTGCTATATATCAGGCTCTTATTAGTTATCTATTTTATACATATTAGTGTATGTATGTCAAACCCAATCTTCCAATCCATCCCACCACCACCACCACCACTTTCCCCCTTGGTGTCCATACATTTGTTCTCTATATCTGTGTCTCTATTTCTGCCTTGCAAACTCTTTATCTGTACCATTTTTCTAGATTCCACATACATGCGTTAATATACAATATTTGTTTTTCTCTTTCTGACTTACTTCACTCTGTATGACAGTCTGCAGGTCCATCCACGTCTCTACAAATGACCCAATTCCGTTCCTTTTTATGGCTGAGTAATATTCCATTGTAACTATGTACCACATCTTCTTTATCCATTCGTCTATCGATGGGCATTTAGGTTGCTTCCATGATCTGGCCATTATAAATAGTGCTGCAATGAACACTGGGGTGCATGTGTCTTTTTGAATTATGGTTTTCTCTGGGTATATGCCCAGTAGTAGGATTGCTGGGTCATATGGTAATTCTATTTTTAGTTTTTTAAGTAACCTCCATACTGTTCTCCATAGTGGCTGTATCAATTTACATTCCCACCAACAGTGCAAGACGGTTCCCTTTTCTCCACACCCTCGCCAGCATTTATTGTTTGTAGATTTTCTGATGATGTCGATTCTAACTAGTGTGAGGTGTTACCTCATTGTAGCTTTGATTTGTATTTCTCTAATAATTAGTGATGTGAAGCAGCTTTTCATGTGCCTCTTGGCCATCTGTATGTCTTCTTTGGAGAAATGTCTATTTAGGTCTTCTGCCCATTTTTGGATTCGGTTGTTTATTTTTTTGATGTTGAGCTGCATGAGCTGTTTATATATTTTGGAGATTAATCCTTTGTCCGTTGATTTGTTTGCAAATATTTTCTCCCATTCTGAGGGCTGTCTTTTCGTCTTGTTTATAGTTTCGTTTGCTATGCAAAAACTTTTAAATTTCATTATATCCCATTTGTTTGTTTTTGTTTTTATTTCCATTACTCTGGGAGGTGGGTCAAAAAAGATCTTGCTGTGATTTATGTCAGAGTGTTCTTCCCATGTTTTCCTCTAAGAGTTTTATAGTGTCCAGTCTTACATTTAAGTTTTAATCCATTTTGAGTTTATTTTTGTGTATGGTGTTCTAAGAGTTTTGTAGTGTCCGGTCTTACATTTAGGTCTTTAATCCATTTTGAGTTTATTTTTGTGTATGGTGTTAGGGAGTGTTCTAATTTCATTGTTTTACATGTAGCTGTCCAGTTTTCCCACCACCACTTACTGAAGAGACTGTTTTTTTCTTCATTGTATATCCTTGCCTCCTTTGTCAGAGATAAGTTGACCATAGGTGTGTGGGTTTATCTCTGGGCTTTCTATGCAGTTCCATTGATCTACATTTCTGTTTTTGTGCCAGTACCATATTGTCTTGATTACTGTAGCTTTGTAGTATAGTCTGAAGTCAGGGAGTCGGATTCCTCCAGCTCTGTTTTTCTTTCTCAAGATTGCTTTGGCTATTCTGGGTCTTTGTCTGAAGTCAGGGAGTCGGATTCCTCCAGCTCCGTTTTGTTCCTCAAGATCACTTTGGCTATTCGGGGTCTTTTGTGTTTCCATACAAATTGTAAGATTTTTGTTTTACTTCTGTGAAAAATACCATTGATATTTTGATAGGGATTGCACTGAATCTGTGGATTGCTTTTAGTAGTACAGTCATTTTCACAGTATTGATTCTTCCAATCCAAGAACATGGTATATCTCTCCATCTGTTTGTGTCACCTTTGATTTCTTTCATCAGTGTTACAGTTTTCTGAATACAGGTCTTTTACCTCCTTAGGTAGGTTTATTCCTAGGTATTTTATTCTTTTTGTTGTAATGGTGAATGGGATTTTTTTCTTACATTCTCTTTCAAATTTTTCATTGTTAATATATAGGAATGCAAGAGATTTCTGTGCATTAATTTTATATCCTGCAACTTTACCAAATTCATTGATTAACTCTAGTAGTTTTCCGGTAGCATCTGTAGGATTTTCTATGTATAGTATCATGTCATCTGAAAACAGTGACAGTTTTATTTTTTCTTTTCTAATTTGTATTCCTTTTATTTCTTTTTCTTCTCTGATTGCCATGGGTAGGACTTCCAAAACTATGCTGAGTAATAGTGGTGAGAGTGGACATCTTTGTCTTTTTCCTGATCTTAGAGGAAATGCTTTCAGTTTTTCACCATTGAGAATGATGTTTGCTGTGGGTTTGTCATATATGGCCTTTATTATGTTGAGGTAGGTTCCCTCAATGCCCACTTTCTGGAGAGTTTTTATCATAAATGGGTGTTGAATTTTGTCAAAAGCTTTTTCTGCATCTATTGAGATGATCATATGGTTTTTATTCTTCAATTTGTTAATATGGTATATCACATTAATTAATTTGCATATATTTGAAGAAGCCTTGCATCCCTGGGATAAATCCCACTTGATCATTGTGTAGATCCTTTTAATGTGTTGGATTCTGTCTGCTAGTGTTTTTTGCATCTATATTCATCAATGATAGTGGTGTGTAATTTTCTTTTTTTGGTCTTATCTTTGTCTCATTTTGGTATCAGGGTGATGGTGGCCTCATAGAAAGAGTTTTGGAGTGTTCCTTCCTCTGCAATTTTTTGGAAGAGTTTGAGAAGGATGGGTGTTAGCTCTTCTCTAAATGTTTGATAGAATTCACCTGTGAAGCCATCTGGTCCCGGACTTTTGTTTGTTGGAAGATTTTTAATCACAGTTTCAATTTCATGTCCATTTCTTCCAGGTTGTCCATTTTATTGGCATAGAGTTGCTTGTAGTAGTCTCTTAGGATGCTTTGTATTTCTGTGGTGTCTGTTTTGACTTCTTTTTCATTTCTAATTTTTTTGATTTAGTCCTCTCCCTCTTTTTCTTGATGAGTCTGGCTAAAGGTTTATCAATTTTGTTTATCTTCTCAAGGAACCAACTTTTAGTTTTATTGATCTTTCCTACTGTTTTCTTTGTCTCTATTTCATTTGTTTCTGCTCTGATGTTTGTGCTTTCTTTCCTTCTACTAACTTGGGTTGTTTTTTGTTCTTCTTTCTCTAATTCCTGTAGGTGTAAAGGGAGATTTTTTATTTGAAATTTTTCTTGTTTCTTGAGGGAGGATTGTATTGCTATAAACTTCCCCGTTAGAACTGCTTTTGCTGCATCCCACAGGTTTTGGATCGTCGTGTTTTCATTGTCATTTGTCTCTAGGTATTTTTTGATTTCCTCTTTGATTTCTTCAGTGATCTCTTGGTTATTTAGTAGCATATTGTTTAGCCTCCATGTGTTTGCATTTTGCATGGTTTTTTACCTGTAATTTATTTCTAATCTCATTGGGTTGTGTTCAGAAAAGATGCTTGATATGATTTCAATTTTCTTAAATTCACTGAGGCTTGATTTGTGACCCATGATGTGATCTGTCCTGGAGAATGTTCCGTGTGCACTTGAGAAGAAAGTGTAATCTGCTGTTTTCGCATGGAACGTCCTATAAATATCAATTAAATCTATTTGTTCTATTGTTTCATTTAAAGCTTGTATTGCCTTATTAATTTTCTCTCTGGATGATCTGTCCATTGGTGTTAGTGAGGTGTTAAATTCCCCCACTATTACTGTGTTACTGTCAATTTCCTCTTTTATAGCTGTTAGCATTTGCCTTATGTATTGAGGTGCTCCTTTGTTGGGTGCATATATATTTACAATTCTTATGTCTTCCTAGATTGATCCCTTGATCATTATGTAGTGTCCTTCCTTGTCTTGTAACATTGTTTATTTTAAAGTCTATTTTATCTGAGTACTGCTACTTCAGGTTTCTTTTGATTGTCATTTGCATGGAATATCTTTTTCCATCCCCTCACTTTCAGTCGTATGTGTCCCTACATCTGAAGGGGTCTCTTGTAGACAGCATATATATGGGTCTTGTTTTTGTATCCATTTAGCCCGTCTGTGTCTTTTGGTTGGGGCATTTAATCCATTCACATTTAAGGTAATTATTGACATGTATGTTCCTATTATCATTTTCTTAATTATTTTGGGTTTGTTTTTTAGGTCCTTTTCTTCTCTTGTGTTTCCCACTTAGAGACCTTCCTTTAGCATTTGTTGTAGAGCTGATTTGGTGGTTGGTGCTGAATTCTCTTAGCTTTTGTTTGTCTGTAAAGCTTTTGATTTCTCCGTCAAATCTGAATGAGCTCCTTGCTGGGTACAGTAATCTTGGTTGTAGGGTCTTACCTTTCATCATTTTAAATATATCGTACCACTCCCTTCTGGCTTGCAGAGTTTCTGCTGAGAAATCAGCTGTTAACCTTATGGGAGTTCCCTTGTGTGTTATTTGTTGTTTTTCCCTTGTTGCTTTTAATAATTTCTCTTTTTCTTTAATTTTTGCCAATTTGATTACTATGTGTCTCGGCCTGTTTCTCCTTCGGTTTATCCTACCTGGGACTCTCTGTGCTTCATGGACTTGGGTGGCTATGTCCTTTCCCATGTTAGGGAAGTTTTTGACTATAATCTCTTCAAACATTTTCTCGGGTCATTTCTCTCTCTCTTCTCCTCTGTGACCCCTATAATGTGAATGTTGGTGCATTTAATGTTGTCCCAAAGGTCTCTTAGGCTGTCTTCATTTATTTTCATTCTTTTTTCTTTATTGTGTTCTGCAGCAGTGAATTCCACCATTCTGTCTTCCAGGTCATTTATCTGTCCGGATGCCTCAGTTATTCTGCTACTGATTCCTTCTAGTGTATTTTTCATTTCAGTTATTGTATTGTTCATCTCTGTTTGTTTGTTCTTTAATTCTTCTAGGT
>NC_041221.1:81496475-81500398 GCF_002837175.3 Physeter macrocephalus | reverse complement strand
TTTCTTGCATCTTCTCGATCTTTGCCTCCATTCTTTTTCCGAGGTCCTGGGTCATCTTCACTATCATTATTCTGAATTCTTTTTCAGGAAAGTTGCCTATCTCCACTTCATTTAGTTGTTTTTCTGGGGTTTTATCTTGTTCTTTCATCTGGTATATAGTCCTCTGCCTTTTCATTTTGTCTATCTTTCTGTGATTGTGGTTTTTGTTCTGTGGGCTGCAGGACTGTAGTTCTTCTTGCTTCTGCTGTCTTCCCTCTGGTGGATGAGGCTATCTAAGAGGACTGTGCAAGCTTCCTGATGGGAGGGACTAGTGGGTAGAGCTGTGTGTTGCTCTGGTGGGCAGAGCTCAGTAAAACTTTAATCTGCCTGTCTGCTGATAGGTGGGCCTGTGTTCCCTCCCTGTTGATTGTTTGGCCTGAGGTGACCCAGTACTGCAGGCTACAGGCTCTTTGGTGGGCCTAATGGCGGACTCTGGGAGGGCTCACACCAATGAGTACTTCCCAGAACTTCTGCTACCAGTGTCCTTTCCCAGAGGTGAGCCGCCCCCGCCTCTGCAGGAGACCCTCCAACACTAGCAGGTAGCTCTGGTTCAGCCTCCTATGGGGTCACTGCTCCTTCCCCTGGGTGCTGGTGCACACACTACTTTGTGTGTGCCCTCCAAGAGTGGAGTCTCTGTTTCCCCCAGTCCTGTCGAAGTTCTGCAATCAAATCCCACTGGCCTTCAAAGTCCATTTCTCTGGGGATTCCTCCTCCCATTGCCAGACCCCAGGTTGGGAAGCCTGACATGAGGCTCAGAACCTTCACTCCAGTGGGTGGACTTCTGTGGTATAACTGTTCTCCAGTTTGTGAATCACCCACCCAGCAGTAACGGGATTTGATTTTACTGTGATTGCACCCCTCCGACCGTCTCATTGCAGTTTCTCCTTTGTCTTTGGAATGTGGGGTATCTTTTTTGGTGAGTTCCAGTGCCTTTCTGTCGATGACTGTGTTCAGCAGTTAGTTGTGATTCCAGTGCTCTCACAAGAGGGAGTGAGCACACGTCCTTCTACTCCATCTTCGAACGTGAATAATTTTTATTTTTGGAGCTTGGGATAAAGAGTATGGGCTAAAAATGTGCATCTAATTTCACTCTGTCTTGAAGCTACAGACCAAGATTGTTTTAAAAGTCATGAAACCTCAAGAATAATTAGGAGAAAAAACAACAGCAACAACCCCTTAGAAGCTACAAAGAAAATGAACTAACAGTAATTGACTTAGAAGCCTCAAGGTATTTGAATCTTAAGCAGCTATGAGGAAAAGTAGGACCCCACTTGAGTTATACCCAGAATCCTAAGACTCAGGAACTGGTGGCACAAAGTGGAAGTGGAAGCTGGGGGTAGGGGAGTTGGGAGGGGAGAAAACAACTGGTTGAAAGTGAATTAAGCAGCAATTAAATCCCTCAATCCCCTATTCCTCTATATGCTACTAAACAACCACCATTTTCCTACCCTACAGAAGACTACAGTTGACACTTGAACAATGTGGAGGTTAGGGGTGCCAACCCTTCACACAGTCAAAAATCTGAATATAACTTTACAGTCAGCCCTGCATATCTGTGTTTCTACATCCATGGATTCAACCAACCATGGATCATGTAGTACTGTAGTACATATTTATTGAAACAAATCTGCTATAAGAGGACTTGCACAGTTCAAACCCATGCTGTTCAAGGATCAACTGTAGTTTTCTTCCCCGGAGAAGGTAAAACATAGGGTGTGTGAACCAGCTTCAGGCACAGTGAAGGATGAGAGTATCACCAAAAGCAAGGGATTAAAGGAATGAGTACAAACTGAATGCTGAGATTCCCAGCTGTCCCCATTAAGCTCCCAGAACATGAGCAGTCAGAAAACTGAAAGAGTCCCTGGGGAATCTCACAAGTCCAAGAGGAAAATTCTAAAGATAGCATATACCAGGAGTTCCCCCAATAAGTGGACCATTGAGTTCACACTACAGTTCACCTCATAATTTGCAAGCCACATTCAACTACACAGACTTTGCTATCAGCATTTTAGTTCCTACTCTTTAAAAAATGATCAGACAGGTTAAAAATTCTAACATGAAATGCAAAAACTAAAACAAACAATCAATTAATGGACCAACAAATACTAGAAGAAATAGAGCCTATACAGGTAAAAGAAATCTTCTAAAAAAAAATGTTAACAGTATCCTCAGTTAAACAGAGAATATTGAAATAAGAGTATTGAAATAAACAGAGAATCACGAAGTAAGAATGGCATTTTTTTTTTTTAAAAAGAAACATTCAGAGAACAATAAAACAATCAAAAATTTTTAGAACTTAAACTATCAAAGTAGAAATGAGAAATGCAATAAAAGAGGCAGAAGATCAACATGATAAAATTTCCAAGAAGGTAAAGCAAAAGTGTAAAGAGATGGAAATACAGAAGAAAGTTCGATAATCAGTCCAGAAGATTCAATCAACTCAAATAATAGAGCTGCAGAAAGAAAGAAATCATCAAAAAATAATTCAGAAATGTGTTACATATATACAGTGGACTACTACTCAGCCATAAAAAAAGAATGAAATAATGCCATTTGCAGCAACATGGATGGACTTAGAGATTATCATACTAAGTGAAGTAAGTCAGAAAGAGAAAGACAAATACCATATGATTATCACTTATATGTGTAATCTAAAATACGACACAAATGAACCTATATATGAAACAGAAACAGACTCATGGACATAGAGAATAGACTTGTGGTTGCCAAGAGGGAGGGGGTTGGGGGAGGGGTGGAGTGGGAGGTTGGGGTTAGCAGATGTAAGCTATTATATATGGAACGGATAAACAACAAGGTCCTAGCGTATAGCACAGAAAACTATATTCAATATCCTGTGATAAACCATAATGGAAAAGAATATATTAAAAAAAGAATGTGTGGGGCTTCCCTGGTGGCGCAGTGGTTGAGAGTCCGCCTGCCCATGCAGGGGATACGGGTTTGTGCCCTGGCCCGGGAGGGTCCCACATTCCGCGGAGCAGATAGGCCCGTGAGCCATGGCCGCTGAGCCTGCGCGTCCGGAGCCGCAACGGGAAAGGCCAGAACAGTGAGAGGCCCAAGTACCGCAAAAAAAAAAAAAAAAAAAGAATGTGTGTGTATGTATATATATATATACACATACATATATATATATATATATACATACACACGTATCTGAATCACCTTGTTGTAGAGCAGAAATTAACACATTGTAAATCAACTATACTTCAATTAAAAAAAATAATTTTGAATTTAGAACTGTACATCCAAACTTTAAATAATAATAATAATAATAATTCAGAAAAATTTCCCAGAACTTGGTTGCCAGCTTGAAAGAGCCCAATACAATGAATTAAAACAGAACCAAATCATGGCAAATCATCATGAAATTTTAAAACACTGGAGACAGAGAGAGTCTTCCGTTTCCAGAAGGAGAGAAAAAAAAAGAACAACAACAAGAAAAAGTCACACAAAGAATCAGGAACCAGTATGACTTCAGACTGTTTAACAACAATAGTAGCAGCTATTGAAGAAGACAATGAAGTAACAAAAAATTCTAAAGGAAAATAATTTATAGCTTAGAATTTTTATACCCAACCAAACTACCAATCAAATGTGAGAGTAAAAGAAAAAAGACATTTCCAGACATCTATGTTTCAAAACTTACTTCCAGTGCCCTTTCTCAGGATGCTTCTAGAGAACGTACTCTACCAAAATGAAGGAATAAACCAAGAGGAAGTCATGGAATACAGAAAACAGAAGATTCAATTCAAGGGAAATAAAGGGAATCTAAGAAGATAGCTAGGGCTTCCCTGGTGGCGCAGTGGTTGAGAATCTGCCTGCCAATGCAGGGGACACGGGTTCGAGCCCTGGTCTGGGAAGATCCC
>NC_041221.1:81470065-81495116 GCF_002837175.3 Physeter macrocephalus | reverse complement strand
CCCTCACACAGAAACGAAGACCCAGCACAGCCAAAAATAAATAAATAAATAAATATTTAAAAAAAAAAAAAAAAAAAAAAAAAGAAGAAGAAGATAGCTATTCAACAGGTATAGCAGGGCAACCAGTCCAGGTTGGATCAGGTAGGAAGGCTCAAGAAAATGAAATTAACAGAATATTTGATGAAAATAAATATCTGGAGATGAGAGGACAATGTAAGTTTGAGTTAATGATAAGTACACAACATAAATAGTATATATATATATATATATATATATACACACACACACATATATATATATATGGATGAATGCTAAGCACATATTTAGTAAGTTAATAATTAACTACAAGAAATGAAGTAAATTATGCAAAAAAGAAAAAAAAGGAAGTTAGGTCCAACTGAACAAAAGCTGAGTTCAAAATGCATCATAAAGCACCTTTTCTCCAGAAAGGCCATGGCTTGCTAGGAAAGATACATACAGGAAGCTGCACTGTTTGTATAAATGTGCAGCCTAGAATTAATTTACAGCCTAGAATTGACCTAGAGTCACTTAATAGTATATTCTAATAAAAGAGCAAAAATTAACATTTTCAATAGAATTTCTGAATAATAATGTCTTGTAATTATTGTAATTTGATAAGCAAAAAAGGGGATTGATGGTTCACGTTCAGGTATGATATAAAGTTTAAGTCAGCAACAGAAGCAAGGTGAAAACCAGAAGTGCTTGCAATCAAGTCCTAAGTGCCCATGGCAGGTCGCTCCCAAACTTCTTAAGCAAAATGAATCAATGGAGCTGCAAGAAAGCTGAGGATAAGAGTAAAACAGTTGCTCCTGGAGTCTCTCATGTTCAACCCCATTTCTGGCAACAACCTTCTCTGTGGAAGAGCTTGAGAACACATGCCCAAGTTCAGAGGCAGGTCATCACAGGACTGGAAGAACCCCAGCCTAAGCTCCATACTGACAACATGGCTTTGGGCTTCTACCAGTCTAGCTATGAAACTATTCTCGTCTACAAAATTCTGGAAACACTCTCCTTTCAACATTTACTAAGTGATATAATCCTTTAAATGTATTCACCACCCTTAGCACTTATGTATCATTTTCTTACAAAATAGTTATTGAGCAGTTAACATGAATTCCTATGACTACCACTATTTTCTAAGATTTAAATTTGAAGTCTTAGTATCAAAAGAAATGCTTATTTTATTTAAGAGTCGGCCCACTTGGTATCCTCTATTATTATCATCATAAAAATACCTATTTATGCCTATTCCACAACACTTTCCACACAGCCAGATGGCCTAGGCCTACCACTTCCACAACATCCAAACCGTGTTCCTTACCATTTTCTGAATTTCACATAATTGGCACAATCTGTACCCAGGATATCACTCACCATTTGGTGCATACAGCAGAAGCTTATTTAGAGTAATCTAATGATAAAGAACAGACATGTGTTTGATGGTATGTTCCAAGAGCCAGCTAACTAATCTATAAAAATTTGCTTTAAAGCATTCAGACTTCCTAAAGTTGGTCTGTTACCAAATCATTTCTAATCTTCGCTTTTCAAATCAATCTTTAGGCACATTCTTGCGTAAACACTAAAACAGCAACAAGGAACAGCTTCTGAGTGAGTCACAAGTTCCTTCAGTATAGTTTGAAACTCTAAAAAGTCATTCCTGCTCTGCCTGTTGGTTACTTTTAAAAGGATCATATTCCATCATATGTGGAATCTAAAAACAAAAACAAAAAACCCGAACTCATAGATACAGAGCACATATTAGTGGTTGCAGGGGGTGGTTGTGTGGGCAAAATGAGTGAAGATGGTCGAAAAGTATTTGTAAGTTGCTAAAAGAGTAGATCTTAAAAGTTCTCATCAAGAGAAAATTTTAAAAAACTTTGTAACTATGCAATGGTAAAGGATGTTAAACAGACTTACTGTGGAGATCATTCTGCAATATATATATATATATATATATATATATATATATACATCGAAGCCTTATGTTATATATTGATACCTAAAACTAAAATAATGTTGTTTATCAATTATACCTCAATTTAAAAAAGAACTAGATTCTGACATTTACCAGAGTTTTAAAACTTTTGTAAGTACACAAACTTTACGAAATGCAAATATTAAAGTACAGTTTAAAGAGAAGCAGGAAGGCATAACAGAAATCACAGCACCAATTTTGATGCCATGGATACTTTGATTCAGCTCTTCTGATTAGCAATTGATAATTTTTTCAGCTTTGCTCCTATTTTCTTTTGAGAAAAAAAAAACCTCTAACATCTGTCAGTGAATCCTTTCAAGTAGTGAAGGCAATGTGTTTGGAGATCTGTTGCTTGTTGACCGGTTATAAGCCCTGATTGTCAGCCACTGCGTCAAGGTCGAAAACAAAATAACAAATGGTTTGACACCCATTCTGTAACCTCAAAAGAGTCAACCATAAGACTTTCAACTACCAGGGCAGCCTCTACTATTGGCAGCAAAACAACAACACAGTGCACCAAGCAATGGTACAACAGATGCCGCCAACCCCATAACCAATGCACACATTTTTTCCCTAGGGATTAGTATTTCCCAATTTCAACTCGTTCTTTCTTTTCAAATGTAGCCGGAACATATGGAACAGTTACGTAAGTCCTCTTGGGCACTGCAAGTATTCTTGGAAGCAGTAGTTATTATTTTAGTAAAACTTTATGGGGGAAAAGGTCTAAAAAAACTAAAGACTCGTGAAAAATTGGTCACAACTAAAGTTTGGGCACATAAAAATTCTTCTACAATAAAATTATTAAATTGGCAAGGGTTTACATTTGGGCAAAAAATAAAATTTGCTTATGTAGGGACAACCAGGGAAAAAAATGCAATGGTATTCAAAACTGCTACTACATCAAAAATGGTTATGTCCAAAACTGTAAGCCACTAAAACCCAATCAAGGACCGTCATTTAAATATGAATTCTGTCACTTAGTAACAAGTTACTAACCCTCTTCTTAGCATCATCATTTAGTCAAGGTAATGCAAGCTGTTGTAGCATTATATAAAGACAGCAATATACATAATTTCCCACCAGTAAGAAGGTGTTAAACCTTCTCAACCTCACCAAGTTTTTTTTTTTTACAAGGAACAAGAGTCTAATGTATGTGACTTCTGCAGTAAATAAGACACTATAAAAAGTTTATTAACAATTATAAATATAACTAATTGATAATTTTTAAAAATTTTAGGCATATTTTGAAAATAAAGCAAATTATTTCTCTAACAAACCTCACTTGCTACTGTTATGACTTAAACTGTAAAGCTTAAGTGATGAAAATCAAAGGAATGCTTTTTACTTACCCTCAATATCCAAACTTGTCTGTATATTAATACCACCACAAATATTTTACTAGCAGATTTCTCCTTTGGTTAAGTCAAATAAGAAGTTGTTCTGAGGTCAAAAGAAATAAGGCATCTCTTTCTAAAAGTAGACGGTCTAAGTAAATTTCCTATTTTGATGATGGTCCATACTTTGAGGTTGAAACAGGAGAACATCCTGTATTATAACAGAAGGACCTCTATGTATTGCTATAGTTAACAAAAGTGGGCAAACTTTACTATTTACAATGCAAAACTGGAATAATCTCAGTTTGTGCAATTAAAATCTCTAAGGATTCTCTCATGTTATCTGCAAGATTTTACAAAATAAAATAAAAAGAAAGCTCTGAGATGTTTCCCATTAGCACCTGGTGTCCTCAAGCTGAAGAACATTATCAGTTTTAAAAGATTCGATTTCTATCACACTTACTTTTTTGTGATAAATGCTACAGAGACCTCTTTCGATGTCAGGCAATTTACGTAGATGATTTTCTATCTGGCCAAACACACTGGATTCTGAATGGAGAACTTCAGATACAGCATCAAGTCGAGCATTTATCTCCCTGTGAGAACAGAGTAATGGCAATTATCAGATATGTTAGGAATTCAGACTGCAAACATTTCTCACTCTAATGCCCAGCACTGTGAGAGCAGCCACTCAGAAAAGAACAAAGGAGACTCTTCCTCCATACCTCTGACCCTTGTCTGCCCCTTAACATCGAAATCGAAGAGCAGGTACCACACAAGGAAAATCATTAACTAGATGGCTAGTCATTAACTAGCCAGCAGAGACTGGCTCCTTAAGTTTTCCTTCCTCCAGAGCAAACACACAGACTACACTTCCCAGCCTCCCCTGCAGTGAGGTATGGCCGTGTACCCAAGTTCTAGCCAGTGAAATGTGGGTAGGAATGATTACGCCACTTTTAGCCCTGGCCCTTAGAACCTCCTGTGATCTTTCACATTCACTCTTTCCCCCTTTGCCAACTGGATGTTGAGTCCAGGGCAATTCTGCGAGCCCCTCACCTGCTGACTCCATCAGCATGGGTGTGTGAGTAGAGCAGAAAACCCTCCACTCCCACATCTGCTACCAAATGAACGTTTCATTAGCAAAAAATAAACCTGTATTGTATTTAAACCACTGAGATTGAAAATTTACTTGCTACCATTGCTTGTATTACCTGATTAATAAAATGGGTCTACAGTGGGCAAATGAATTTCCTACTCTGACTGAAAGGACGGACCATCTCAATCAAAAAGCAATTCTTTCAGCTAACCAACTTTTTTGAGAGAATACTTGGTGGTGGTGGTTGAACTGATCAAGTGTTTGACTAAAATGGGACCAGGCACACTGAGCCTGGGCAAAGACTGGGAGCAGCAATAGAAAGTGCAGAGGATGGGATTTCCCTGGTGGTCCAGTGGTTAAGACTCCATGCTTCCACTGCAGGGGGCACGGGTTTCGATCCCTGGTCAGGGAACTAAGATCCCGCATGCTGTACAGCACAGCCAAAAAAACAAAAAGGAAAGTGCAGAGGAAAAACATCAGGAGACATGGGAGGCAAGGGCTGCAGGATTTTATGAATGGCTACACCAAAGGTGATGGGCCACTTGGGGAGAAATGGTGAGACTCTGTCAATTCAACATGGAAACCTGACTAAATGTGTCCTAAATGAGATAAGGCCCATCCAGCACCTATACACGTCAAAGGCCTACACTAGGTATGATGGCCATATGTGAAAAGACTGAAAAAAGTAAACATATCTAGTAGAAAATGGGCCTTTAGTAAATGCTTTTTGGATCAATTTATGAACAAACAAGCAAGCAAATGAAAGAATGAACTGACATTTGGGGGGAAATGGGGCCATCAGCTGTTGAATACACATCTATCAAAGTTCTGTTGATATCATATACACTGATGTGAAGGGCAAACCTTATATCAGAATCCTGCCTAGATAACTATTAAATTGAGTACTTCACAATTAATTGAGTGCTTTTATCTTTGTTATCCTTATAACTATCCTGTGAAGTCATGCCTGTTCACAAAACAGATACTAACTTCAGGTCTCATTTTTTTTAAAAAATATTTATTTATTTATTTGGCTGCACCGGGTCTTAGTTGCGGCATGTGGGATCTTTAGTTGCCTGACTAGGGATCAAACCCGGGCCCACTGCATTGGGAGCCCAGAGTCTTAACCACTGGACCACCAGGGAAGTCCCCAGGTCTCCTTTTTGTTCCATTTTTTCTCTGGCTCATCCTCCGCTATGTAGAACAGGCATTTGGTTTAGCATGACAAAGTAGAACAAGCCAGAGCTTTGTAGACACACAGGCTGATTCTTCCATTCTCAATGGGATGGCCTCTTAAATCTCTTCAGTTCTTTCCATGTCTACTGCCACTACCCTAGCCTAAGTAAAAATCATTTCTCACAAAGAGAAATGTTCTACCAAATCAGTCTCCTAACTTTCCACCCCATGCACTTCTGTCCCTTTTTCCAATCCATTCTCCACACTGTCGCCCGAGTGGTCTTCCTAGAACCCAAACCTGTTCATGCCATATCTCTGCCTTAAGCTCATCAATGACCTGCCATTAATCTTAGATTCAAATCCAGAATCCTTAACTGACCTATAAGACAACTGATCCCTGCTTACCTCGCAAGTCTCGTCTCAGATCACCTGTCACTCTCTTCCTTTCACTCTAAGTTCCAGCTGGACTGAACTTCTCCCAACATCTCGGTCACTCCAAGTTCTCTGACATCAGGGCTTTATCATTTGCTCCTCACTCTGCCTTGAAGCCTCCTTTCCCCTTTCCTACTGCCTACCAGCTTCCACTTTGGCAAACTCCTTCTCACCCTTCCTCTGAAAGGGCTTTCTAGACTCACTAGACTATATTTCATCCTTTGCCATCCTTTTCCATACAACCCTCTGTTTTCGTTCCACAGTGGAACTTACAACTATATTTACTTCTCTACTATCTTTACCGCTAGACAGTAAGCTTGGTGAGAATGGGCATCATTTCTTCAGTCCCATAGTTCTGAGATCATGATATGTGCTCAATACGTAGCTGCTGAATTTGACTCAATTGAATTTCAAAGACTACATATAAAATAAATCAAGATGAGGTGAAAAAATAAAAAATTAAATTTTCTTTGCATAAGATTGTTAGGGTAAAACATTGATTTATTTTATCACAACGTTTACCCCAAATGCTATACAAATATAAAGTTTTATTTTAATAACTCACTCCTGCACAAATGAAAGATGACACCAATTGAAATAGACTAAGTTGATGCTGCAGATGGTATGAGGACAGATAAAATAATGCCATCTGTGAATGTATAAAAGACAGCCAGATAGTTACTCCCTCAAAAATTATAAAGGTTGTCTGAAATATGGAAAGATAAAAGCAAAAGAGGTTAATAAAAACCTAAATCATATTTATGAAGTCTTCCAAAAGACTTTGAAAAAAATACTTTCTTGGAAAATAGAAAGGTAGTAGCTTTTTTTAGCCTTGTGACAGCCCAGACAAAAGCCTGTTCACTATGAATCACTTTCACATTAACCCAGCCTTCACTTATTAGGGAGGTAACAGCTCAGAGGTTAAGAATTTGGGCTGAAAACGTAAATGACCTCAGTTCAAATCCAGGCTCTTCCATTTACCAGTAATTTAGACTTGCCCTATTTTCTCCATCTATAAAATGGAAATAATAATGGTCCCTAACTCATAGAGTTGTTACAAGAATTCAATGAAATAATACATATTAAGCACTTAGCACAGTGCCTGGTACGTAGTAACTACTCAATACATGTTAGCTGTTACCACCATTATTATTACAGAGATCTTTATTTGGTTATGAAATTTGTTTGGTAGGTATCACAGAGAACAGCTCAGGGGAGGGAGAAACAGCACTCAAAACATAAGCTTGGAAATAACTATGTGTAGACAAGCCTTTAGGCACAGATATGCAAAAAGGTGTTTTGTGCCAAGTGAACAGGAAAGGATTACACAAGGAAAGCTACTTCTGGCATCTCAAGTGCTACATGTGACTGGTAGTAGTGACCTGAAGTACTGTGCTAAGATTGGTTAGTAGGTACATTGAGAAAGAATGCCATAACCAACTACAGTGTCTAACACGGGCAGGGAGAGGGGGAGACGGGGAGAGGGTGTGAGGCACTGTTTACCACCACGAATTTCTCATCACTGGGGCAGCTATACTTCCACTTTTATCTCCTATAAGCAGATCAGAATGCAAATCAATAAAAAATGACTTCTAATCAAGTTTTTTACATAAAATGGTGTATCTTAGAACTGTTCTTTAATTAGCAGGTATAAGACTTTCTAAATAACCATAATAAAATAATAGGTCAGACGACCAGAACAGAAAACAATTATTTTGGTGCAATGAGAGAGATCAACAAAACAGGAAATAGCACTGTCAATTAAATGAGGGTAAAGATATTATTCCAAGGTGCCCTATGGTATTCTACAATTGATCTTACCACATGATACATTCTAAACAAATGAAAAGAGGACACCTGAGTCATTCATTTCATTCCATATGACAGAAAACAATGAATCTGAGGTCCTGGGGATGACAAATATTCTTCTTTACCACCAAAGATCCAACGAGTAAATGTGGGTGTCGCTGGAGTCCTTCACGTTTGAAAACGAACTGAGTGATGACGTTAATATCTGTTGTATGTGGCTGTCACTTAGAAACACAGTGTATCACCTATAGCTACTGCCATAGTAAGGACATGTGATCAGTCTGTACCTGCTGGTTGCTATTTGTGGAGATGCCTCTATAATTCTAACATCAGGTTATTTGGGGAGGAAAGAAATAAACTACTGGGGAGAGGTTTTTGTTGTTGTTGTTTGTTCTGATTTTTTACTGAAAGGTTAGCTCTAAAGACAGATGATATAAAATGAGTGAATTAAATTCAGACATTAACACATTACTCATGTGATATGGCTAAACCAACTACCTAAACAACTTTCTGGTAGAAACATGAATCATAGGCCTTCTCCTAGGGCCTAACCATCATTATTTGAATCCACCTAGCTTTGCCTTTCACATACACTATTCACTCATTCATTCAATGAACAATTACTGAGTGCTTATAAACACCAATTGCAAAAATAGAAGATGGAGAGTGAAAGTGAAAGTAGGAGCTAGAAAGGTAAGCAGGGACCTGGTCATGTGAGTAATGCAAGCCACACAGGAGCTTTGACTTTATCCTGAGAGCAAGGGGAGCCAATGGCTAATGTTGACAAGGACATAAGAACAGTGGCAGGAAGACTGGTTAGAAGGCCGTTTCAGTAATCCAGCGGAGTGACATTGATGATGTGAACCCAAGTAGAGGATACAGCAATGGAAAGAGCACATAGTTTCAAGAGATATTAAAGAGGTAAAACAAACAGGAGTTGTGACTGATTAGATAAAGGAGGGAGGGAGAGAGGAGGAAGAAGGAGTAACTTGGGTAATGAGATGCAATGGGATGCCATCCGCAAATATCACGCTCAAAACCTTATAGATCATGAAAGAGAGAGTTTATTTTATTTATGAAATTACATTCTAAAGAGCTATTCTCAATATTTACTTTGTTGCAAATTGTAAATCACCCAAGTTTTTAAGGATTTTTATTACTCATGTTCAAATGAGGCATCATTTTACCAAGAGACAATTCACCCTTTTCAGAATATTAAATAGAACAATTTTCTGACAGCTACCTTCCAGTATTAGTTCAGGCCACAAATCTGAGTCTTTGAAAAGAGTATGAATATGATTTCTGTTTTTGCTGATAATGGGAATGGGTATTTTCAGACCATCCCTCCCACTGAGGACAATTCAAAAAGCCAAACAAAACATAAAACACGTTCATGAAAGCATCAAAGGACTAACAAAATGGTAAGGAAAAACTATACAAAAATCTAAAAGAAAGCAAGAACCCAAAGAAATAATCCAGCAGTCAAAACCACTTTTGCACTAAAAAGATATGCCAGAAGAATCTGCTGTAAAAACGAGCTGGCCTCATAGTACGGGTAAACTTGTAGACTAGGTGAGCATCATTTGGATGAACTGAAACATGTCAAACATTGAACTTGAATTAAGATGTCCCAGACTGGAAGTATCACTGAGAATATGGCAGAAGCAAATGAAAATCTTCTTTGGGAAAAGACCTTCATCTTAGCTCTCGTGTTATTTATTTATTTATTTTTATTGGAGTACAGTTGATTTACCATACTGTGTTAGTTTCAGATGTAGAGCTAAGTGATTCATTTTTTTCAGATTATATTCCATTATAAGTTATTATAAGATATTGAATTCCCTTTGCTATACAGTTTATCTATTTTTATGTATAGTAGTTTGTATCTGTTAATCTCATACTCCTAATTTGTCCCTCCCTCCGTCCCTCCCTCCCCTTCCCCTTTGTTAACCATAAGTTTGTTTTCTGTGTCTGTGAGTCTATTTCTGTTTTATACATAGATTTATTTGTATTACCTTTAGATTCCACATATAAGTGATCCATATAGTATTTGTCTTTCTCTGACTTTCACTAAGTATATATTCTCTAGGTCCAATCATATTGCGGCAAATGGCATTATTTCACTCTTTTTTATGGCTGAGTAATACTCCATTTTACACCACATCTTCTTAAGCCAATTGTCTGATGATGGGCACTTGGGTTGTTTCCATGTCTTGGCTATTGTAAATAGTGCTGCTCTCTCACTTTATTCTTAAAAATAAAATTTCTAAATAATATAACCAGCATTCAAGCATAGAAGAAACGAGAAGAGTAAGAATCAATAGAAACAACAGACAACAGGAAGAGACATACAAACTATCAAGCTTTGTGGGGTGTGGGGCTGAATGATAAAAAATACTCAATAAATTCAAAAGACATTGTCAAAAGAAAGCAGATGAAGAACAGAACAGGTAGAGAAATTAGAAATCAAATCAGTTATATAATTTCCATTACTTTACAGGTGATCTTTCTCTTGCTCTCTATAGGATTTTTATCTCTGATTCAGTGTCATGTGTAGTTTCATCATCATTTAGCAAAATGTGGATTTCTTGTTTGTTTTCAATTGCACTTTGATTCAATTGTGCTTTCTAAACCTAAGGAGTCACATCTTTCATGAAATATGAGAAACTTTCATCTTCTATCTCTTTGAATATTGTCTCTCTTTTCCTATTCTCTCTCATTTTCTTCTACTGGAAATCTGATGAGGATTATGTTAGACTTGATTTGTCTTTCAATCTCTTCTATCCCTGATCACACTGTCTCTCTGTGCTACACTCTTAGGTAATTTCTTCAGATATCATCTTGGATTTCAGATATTGCATCTATTCTGGTCTAACCCACCCACCATTTCTAAAAGTTGTACGTAGTTCTTAAAAAATCAACCTGATCTCTTTTGATGGTATTTTTGTTCTGTGCTCATGTTTTTATTCTCTTTTGTGTTTCTTTTAACTTGGTGGTTCAATATTTATCTTTATAATCCCCTTATCTGAAGGTCTTGGGATTCTAAGTCTACTGTTTATAATTTCTGCTGACTCAACTCATGATTACTTGTTTCTCCACATCTTCTGTAATTATGGTTTATGAGCTTACAGCAGAACTTGCTCTTTGAGATTCCTAGGAGGCCTAGATGAGAGTGTATCCCTTCAGGGAGGACCTGTATTTGCTTTCGCTAGGAACCATAATGCACAATGGGACAATTTTAAATAAATTTCACAACTTAGAAATTGCCAGACCACAGAGATAAAACAAATTAGAATAACCAACCTGAGTGAAGGTGGGCCTGTGGTTAAGAATTCTTGGAAACCTGGCAACTATAGAACAAAGCAGAGACCAGCTAAAGGTTCCTGAATAGACTGCATCCCAAAAGATGCTGGTTAATCCATATGCAATAACAGGGCAGACATTTGGGTAAGAGGCATTTATGGTCACTTTTTTCTTGGTGGCAGCAGTCCCCTTCTCCACTCTCACTCGCATCCACACAGCAAAGGAAAAGAGGCATGGGGTCAATACCAATCAGTCACAGCTCCCAGATATGCTTCACCCACCACTCTTCCTTCCCATTTATGAGAAGTAGTGTGTCTCACTGGGCTGAGTAAGAGCAGAGTCACCACAGGTGAACATTTGTTGGCAGGCTCATGGAACATGGGAAACCACAAAGAATAAACAGGGCCTCCTTGTGTAGTTAATTTCAGGAAGTTCCAGAGAGTTAAAATGGTATTTAGTTTTGCTAATATAAACTAAATGTTATGTGGAGCAAATATATAATATTCTATTACTTTGTCATTTAGGCCAGGGCTATAAATTAGACATACAAATATTAATACTCTAAACATATGGGTTTACCAAAATAAAAGTCATTTAATTATTCAAGAAAATTAACTATCACTAAAATGTACTTTAGAAAATTACACAAAAATCTAGTCAAGGACCTATTTCCTAAAACCAACAATTTTCAATTTTCTTAAATATTTGTGTGATTTAAATGCCAAGAATAAACTTAGCATGCTTAATTCTCTTAAGCAGTTTTATAAAAATCTAATTTGAATTATAAAAGTATTCTTCATTTGTTCTAATTATGTTATTGAGCTATACAGTGAGTCGCAAGCATTTTATTTTAGGTATAAAAGTTTCCATCACTTGCATCTCCTTCTCCTCACTAGATTACACCTTGACCAAATTAGATTAGAAACTCCTTGAAAACAGGAACACTGTGTCATTAACACTGAATAATACAAAATTAATAATAACTATCTGGGACTTCCCTGGTGGCACAGTGGCTAAGAATCTGCCTGCCAATGCAAGGGACATGGGTTCGATCCCTGGTCCGGGAAGATCCCACATGCCCCAGAGCAACTAAGCCCATGTGCCACAACTACTGAGCCTGTGCTCCAGAGCCTGCGAGCCACAACTACTGAGCCTGCGTACCACAACTACTGAAGCCCGTGTGCCCAGAGTCCATGCTCCGCAGCAAAAGAAGCCAACGCAGTGAGAAGCTCATGCACCACAACAAGGAGTAGCCCCCGCTCACTGCAACTAGAGAAAGCCTGCAAGCAGCAACGAAGACCCAACACAGCCAAAAATAAATAAATAAGTTTAAAATAACTATCTTATACTACTAAGTGTTAATGTGCACTTGGTCAATCAGAACAGAAAGTTGAGCTTCCTAAATTCCCAAGACTCAGTCAAGTTAAAGTATTAAATAAAAGAGAAAGGCTGTGATCCAAGCCCAACCACATACAATGACTGCTCAAATGCTAATGGTTGTGTCATTCTGAGAAGGGACTCACACAAAGCCTCTACCTCCTTACCAGTGGTCATTGAAAATTCTCCTCACGATTCTGACTACAGCTACAGGCAAAAGATAAAATACAGGCAAGATAAAATATAGGCAAGTACCTGTATACAAGATTCAGGAGAACTGACCAGGACAGATACAGGACAACTGACATCGTGGACACACAGCCTCCTTTCTGTCACCACTGGAAGCCCCCAGCCAGGTCATCTTATGACTGTCTTCCCATCTTTCTAAAACAAGATGTGGTGGAAAACAGATGCTCTCAAGTCTAACATGGGCTTTCCAGAGAGATGGGCTTGGGTTTGAATCTCACTTTCACCTGATTAGGACGGTGGTGAAGGGGTGGTAGCAGTACCATTAAAAAAATTCATATGTATATGTGTGTGTGTGTGTGTGTGTATGTATTATATTCTCTATATTATTTACTTTTTAAGAATAAAACATTGCAAACACACTTAAAACACTACCCCAGCTGTATTTCTTTCCCTTTCCTCCCTTCCCAGAAGTGACCATTTTCCTGATGTTAGTAAATATCCTTTCTATTTCCTGTTTTTATATTTCTACCACTTATGTCTGAACCCCTAAACAACACAAATGTGTTACAAAGTTCAGATAAATGGTTATTGTGCTCTATGTATCCTTTTATAACATTGTTTTTATGAGATTTATCCACATTGAAACATGTAGACTTGAGTCATTCATTTTAACTGCCATATAATATTCTAATGTATGACCAGATAACTATTTTTCCACTCCCCTACTACTAACTAGGTTGCTTACAATATTTTGGTATCACAAAGCTCACAGCTATCTTCTTGACTGCACAACTGATGCCAGGAACCACAGTAATGCTTTATATGTACCATCTCATTTGGTCCTCACACCACCACTATGGGGTAGGTAATGCAATTCCCATTTTACAGGTAAAGAAACTGAGGTGTACAAAAGTTCATAACTTGGCCCAAGTGACACAACTGAATGAGGGAATCAGAACTCAAGCTCAAGTGTCTCATTAACTCCAAAACTGTGCTTTCAGACATGCCCCTATGTGCTTTGCTGGATGATCTTGGTTAATGAACCTGAGTGTCAGTTTTTCTCATCTATAAAATAGAAGCAGTAACCATCTCTGAGGATAGTTGAAAGAACAGAGATAACACAGATGAAAATGCAGCACAGTTAGACACTGGTTTCCCTTTTTGCCATTTTCTTTCCACTCATATGATCCTCTTGAGTTTTTATTCTTCTGTTTCCCCCCACATAGAGACTAGTTTACAGAGGAACAGACCTCACCTCTCAAGCACTTCCCTCTTCCCATCTTGGCTACTCTTCTTTCCTCAACTCTTAGATTTGGATTCTGCTCCTTTCTACCAAAACATTTCCTTTCTTTTTTTAAAAAAAATGTTTCCTTTTCATCCCTAAAATCAATCTAACATTTTGCTTATATAAATACCTTCACCTGGACAGATACACTCCAGAATGTTTTTCAAAGGTAAGGGAGATGAAAGGTTTTTCAGAATACTGTACTATAGGAGCAAAATTGCATAATGTTTGCAATTTACAAAATTCAGTGTTCTTTACAACCTCACTACAGATATTGAATAAACGTGTGATACATTTAAATAATAATCAAAACACTTGTTTCCATTCCAGAGATGTGTACATTTGATCTGCCCATGCCAAGAGGAGGCAAGATATGAAATAATTGAGCCTATCTGTTATGGATTGAACTGTGTCCCCCAAAAAATATATGTTGAAGACCTCCGTACCTCAGAATGTGACCTTACTTGGAAATAGGGTTATTGTAGATGTAATTAGTTAAGATAAGGTCATACTAGAATAGGGTAGGCCCCTAATCCAATTTGACTATATTCTTATTAAAAGAATGCCAAATGAAGAGAAATGCACAGAGGGAGAATACTACGTGAACATAAAGGCAGAGATAAAAGACAACACATCTCCAAGCCAAGTAACACCAAAGATTGCCAACAAACCACCAGAAGGACACTGAACAGATTCTCCCTCACAGGCCCACTGACATTTTGATCTTGGACTTCTAGCCTCCAGAACTGTGAGACAAATTTATGCCATTTAAGCCACCCAGTTTGTGGTACTTTGTTTCGGCGGCCATGGTAAACTAATACACTATCTAAATCACCAATGATGTAATTCAGATTCTACAGGTATGGTCTTTAACAGCCATAAGAAAATCACGTTGACCCCAAATATTTCTAAGCAAATAAATTCTGACTCAGATGTGTTTAGAGTTATGAGCTAGACCTTTTTACATGATACTTAAAACTAGCTATGCCTGATGTGGATGATAGCCCCTTCCTGTCACCCAGCCTGGCTTCCTTACTAAGTCACATGACTTTCTCTGATCAACTTCTATCTATTCTAATTCCACTAGGGGTTTGACAAGAATGCAAGATGTCGCCACACCATTTCTTCCACTGTTAAGTACAATGTTTTCAAACCTGAACAAGCAATTATTCCACTAAAAGAGAAGAAATGATTTCTCAGAACCAATTCTGTGGCACTAAAACAAGGAATCACATGAAAGAAAACTGCTTCTAAGGTTCTTTTAAAATCAAGAAGTTTTTCTTAGAAAAATAAACTTCCCTTATATAGGTTTGCCTTTATTTTCAAAGCCTACTGAGAACCCTAAGATTTTCAAATGGATTCATCTGTTCATAATTTCTTAATCATCTGTTATATTCAAAGTACTATGAGCTGCCAGTGTATTCTATGTGTGTGTTTGGGGTGGAGTAGTAAGAAACAGGACATAATTGAGAGGAGATAACTTTCTATAGTGGGAGGAAGGAGAAGAAGGAGGACTTCTCAAAGGAGGAGTCTGAGTTAGGACTGTAATGAGTCATTCTTTTCATTATCCATTCAATAAATACTTACCAGACTATACTACAAAGCCACAGTAATCAAAACAGTATGATACTGGCACAAAAAGCAGACACATAGATCCATGGAACAGAATAGAGAGCCCATGGTCAATTAATGTACATATGGTCAATTAATCTATGACAAAGAAGGCAAGAATGTACAGTGGACAAAAGACAGTTTCTTCAGTAAGTGGTGCTGGGAAAACTGAACAGTTATATGTAAATCAATGAAATTGGAACATTCCTCACACCATACGCAAAAATAAACTCAAAATGGATTAAAGACTTAAATGAAAGGCCTGAAACCATAGAACTCCTAAAAGAGGACATAGGCAGAACACTCTTTGACATAAATTGTAGCAATATTGTTTTGGATCTGTCTCCTAAGGCAAAAGAAATAAAAGCAAAAATAAACAAATGGTGCCTAATTAAACCTAAAAGCTCTTGCACAGCAAAGGAAACCATCAATAAAATGAGAAGACAACCTACTGAATGGAAGAAAATATTTGCAAATGATATGACCAATAAGGAGCTAATATCCAAAATATAAAAACAGTTCATACAGCTCAATAGCAAAAAAAAAAAAAAAAAACAACCAGATCCCCAAGTGGGCAGAAGACCTGAACAGACATTTTTCCAAAGAAGATATACAGATGGCCAACAGGCACATGAAAAGATGCACAGTGTCGCTCATCACCAGAGAAACACAAATCAAAAGTATAAGGAGATATCACCTCACACCTGTCAAAATCGCTATCATCAAAAGGTCTACAAATAACAAATGTTGGAGAGGATATGTAAAAAGGGAACCCTAATACACTGTTGGTGAGACTGTAAATTGGTGCAGCCACTATGGAAAAGAGCATGGAGGTTTCTCAAAAAACTAAAAATAGAACTACCATATGATCCAGCGAGTCTCCTGCTGGGTACATATCTGAAGAAAACAAAAACACTAATCCAAAAAGATACATACACCCCAATGTTCACTGCAGAATTATTTACAATAGCCAAGAAATGGAAGCAACCTAAATGTCCATCAATAGATGAATCGATAAAGAAGATGTGGTATATTTATACAATGGAATATTATTCAGCCATAAAAAAGAATGAAATTCTGCCATTTGCAAGAATGTGAATGGACCTAGCGAGTATTATGCTTGTGAAATAAGTCAGAAAGAGAAAGACAAATATTCTACTCTATCACTTATATGTGAAATTTAAAAAAGAAAACAACCAAATTTATATAACAAAACAGAAATAGACTCCAGACATTGAGAACAAACTAGTGGTTACCAAGGGGGAGAGGGAAAGGTGGAGGGGCAAGATAGGGGTATGAGATTAAGAGATACAAACTATTATGTATAGAATAAATAAACAAGGATATACTGTACAAACAGGGAATTATAGCCATTATTTTGTAATAACTTTAAATTGAATATAATCTATAAAAATATTCAATCACTATGTTTTACAATATTATATAAGTTTCAGGTATACAACACAGTGATAATGTTGTGAATCAACTATACAACTATACCTCAATTTAAAAAAAGGAATACTGATATATGCTACAACATGAATGAAGCTTGAAGATATTATGCTAAATGGTAAGATAGTCACAAAAATACAAACATTGTGTTATTCCACTTATATGAGGTACCGAGAATAGTCAACTTCATAGAGACAGAAAGTAATATGGTGTTTGCCAGAGTTTAGGAAAAAGGAGTAATGAGAAGTTATTCATGAATGTGTACTGAGTTTCAGTTTTGCAAGATGAAAAGAGCTCTGAAGATGGACTGTGGTGATGGTTGCACAATACTAATGTATTTAATACACTTAAAATGTACTTAATGAATGTACTGTACTTAATGACATGTACACATAAAAATGATTAAGATAAATTTTACATTATGTGTATTTGACACTAATAATACATATTTTGTTTAAAAAGTGCAAATGTAGAAAAATGAGCACAGGTGAAAAATACTTATCAAATGCTTGTTATAAATAAAACACACAGATGAGTGAGACAGGCAGATATTAAACAAACACTGATAAACAATTATCAATCATAATAAGTCCTATACACTATCCAAGAATAATACGAAGAACATAATTTAGATTAGGAGGTCAGAGAAAACCTCTCTGAAGAACTAACACTTTAAGGTAAAACCTAAAGAATAAAGCAGTTAGCTGTGTAAAAACTGAAGAGAAAGAAAAGAATATTCTAGGTAGAGAGACAAGTAAATGCAAAGACCATGGGAAGAGAAAAAGCTCTGGGATGCTCAGGAACTAAAGGAAGGCCAGAGTGAACAGACGACAATGAATGCATGAATGCAGAGGAGAGTCAGACAGAACAGCCATGTTTAAGAATTTTAATTTTATCTGAAGCACAATGGAAAGCCAATGAAGAGTTTAAGGCAGGGGAGTAACATGATTCAGCTTTTATTTTCAAAAAAGAGATCAGTTAGGAGGATACTGCAGCAGTCCAAGTGGGACTGACTGCAGTCAAGATGGCAAGACATGCACAGTCTCTGGATACATTTTAGAGGTAAAAGCAACAGGACTTAGTATTAGATTGGATGTGGTTGTCAAAAGGAAATGTCCAGAGTAACTCCCAGGTTTCTGGCCCAAGCAACGCATTAGGTGGAGGGGACAGGGAACCAGGAGGAGGAAAGGGTTGAATACATTAAGTTTGAGATGCCTGTGATACACCTACGTGTTTAGGAGCCTGAGTTGAATATATAAGCCTGGAGAATAGAGGGGAGTAAGGACCAAAGATACAAATTTGAGAATCACTGACATTTTGATATTTATGGTCATGGGCATAGGTAAGTTCACTGGAGAGAAGAGAAGGGGAGGGAAGGATAAGGGAAGGAAAAAAGCTAAGCTCCTAAGGTTCAGGCCTCAGGAACTCCAACATTTAAAAGATACAGAGAAGAACAGTGATCAAAGGAAACTGAAGAAGCAACCAGCAAGTTAGGAGGGAGACAAAAATTAGTAGTTTCCACTTTAGAAAAAGGGAACAGACTGTACAAAGGTCCAGAAATAAATCACACCTTAGTGTGCTGTGAGAACTGTAAACAGTAAGGAGCAAAACATAATCAGATATACATTTTTTTTAAAAAATCATCTTTGGGTAACGCAGATAGAAACAGAGAAGGGCAATACCAGAGGCATGGAGATGCTTAGTTTCCTTAATAAAAAGTCTTTCATGAAAGGGCTTTCATCTGAGTGCCTCTCATAAAAAGTGATTTTACAAAAAGGCAAGATGATATAATACTACTTCTTGCAGAGAGACAATGTTTTCATCATTGATCAAAATAGTTCATCCACTAGAAGGGGAGGAACTGATTTCTCAGGTTCCCTTTGTGGTTAATAATCTGCTGTTTTATAAGTGTGTATGCACACCTGCACACGCATGTACACACACACACACACACACACACACAGCTGCATTTCCAAGAAATCACTATCTCACTGAAGGAAATGTCTTATTTCCAATTTGTTCTGCATACTCATGTTGAACATTTCCTGAGGCAGAGACATGTTAGTGGATGTGTGGGTCTGGAGCTGCGGGAGATAATGGAGACAAAGTCATCAGCACATGAGTTACAGGAGAAGCCACGGCCACAGATAAGATCCTAAGTAGTGCTGAAAGTAAGAAGATGCCCCAGGAAAGAATCATGGGTAACATCAACACTTAAGGTGCAGGTAGAAGAAGAGGTACTCACGGAGAAAACTCAGAACTTACCTTTGCTTACTATTTCAAAATATAGGGTAAGTTACTGAATCTTGAATACTCTTCTAAGATGACCAAATCTGCCTTAGAAATTAATATTTTGCCTAAAATACCATTTTAGATACTCATCACACACTTTTCAAAGTTTTCTGCCCCTCCCCCCACCCAACCAGTCACTATTTACAAGAAGAATTTGCATTTTGGGGCTTGTGGACAAAACCAATAAAGTACCTATAGTATATGTATAAAAGACTGACAAGACCATATCAACTAAAGGAAGCAGAAGAAATTCAAAGATGGAATCTCTAAAAAAATGAATTCAATATAATTTAATTTTAAAAGGTCTTGGGACTAATGGCTTGCCAACATGGCATTCAGTTATAAGAAGCCAGAGACCTACACTGAAGAATCTTCTTGCCTAAAATTACAGAACTGACAAAACGTATGGGGCACAACACATAAGAAAGCATAACCTATTTATAAAAGCCAATGTGGTTTCAGTAGAGTAACATCTGACCTCAATAACCCAAGTGAATTCTTTGAATCAGTAAGTATAGGGTAAAAGCCATTTATACTTTCTAGAAAGTCACTAGAAAAATTTGCACCAAAGAGGCCATTTTATAGAATAAAAAGTAGTGGGAGTGGAAAATCCTCTAAAACTTGAAACACTTGGTCCTGAATTTATGAACTGTGTCATTGCCCTGGAAGCTAAAATAGGCTAAAAATATTAAAAAGATCCTAAAGGATTTAAGAGAATTCATGGATGATTGACAAATAGTGGGCTCTTGAAGAACTTTGGGAGATTCATCTTATATCTTGCTAAGTTCCCTTGTCACCAATTATTTGTTGTACGATCTCACTATAGACGAAAACTAGGCCCTAAACTAACCTTTGGCTGCCTATGTCAGAGACAGAATATTAGCCTGGATGCATGGCACCTAATGTTAGTACTAAAACAACAACAACAATAAATATATAGCTGAACTACTGACTAATCAGCTGAAGATTTTCTCTAGGTATTTGTTTGGAAGACATGGCAAGTGCAATTAAGATATAACTGGAATTCTTTTGAAGTGAAATTTTTTTTATAAACACATTTTTATTTATTAATATTTATTTTTGGCTGTGTTGGGTCTTAGTTGCAGTGCACGGGCTTCTCTGTAGTTGTGGCGTGCAGGCTCTCTAACTGTGGCACACGAATTCAGCCCCATGGCATGTGGGATCTCAGTTCCCTGACCAGGGATCGAACCCTCATCCCCTGCACTGGAAGGCAGATTCTTAACCACTGGACCACCAGGGAAGTCCCTGAATTCAATTTTAATGGATTAGGAAGCTTAAAGTTTTAAAACTATGACTTAACATAAAAATGGCAAAGGAAGAAGTTTTGTATGCCTGTTTTCAGCTATTATGTTTTAGGCTGGTCTAAAGTTCATACTTGAAAGCACAGGAGTTCAATGCATGGAGTACCTTCTCTCAGCCTTTCTGGGAAAGGAGGGTCCCAAAGAGTACATGATCAACCCCCAAACAGCATACAACATGGTCTACTGAATTTATCTCACATTAATGCTGTTTATACAAAACAAATTTAACAACAGAAATAAAAAATTTAATTTGCATGATAAAGTCTGCTAGCAAGTCTGTTTCTGTTGAATATTTCAACCAACCAAATAAAATAATAATGTGGATGCTTTAGATGCCTTTCTATCAGCCAGAAGGCAACACCCCTTATATTGCTGTCCGCAGACTATCTACAGAAAGCCATCTTGTCTGCTTTTGCTCCATGACGTATCTTTATCTCGTTTGAATACTGAACCAAAGTAGATACTTCCATTTTCAGAATTCCTTCTTTACCTAGTCAGTTTCCCCTGTCCGAAGGTCTTTATGGTCAAGAAAAGAAATCGTAATGACCCACTAAAAGCTGAAGTGATTTAGTAACCAATCATCATCAGAACACTATCTTAAAGCTTAGGACTAACAGTAACAGCATCTGCTATCCTTTGCCAAAGATGGCTATTTACTAAGCACAGCATAAGATGCAGCCATTAGTGAGGCTGCTGTGTAGTTTAAGAGACGATGCAGGTAAAGCCCCTAGCATAGTGCTTGCTGTATGATAAAGAGCTCAAAACTGGCAGTGAAGATTACTGCCTCATTCTATTCCTTACAGCAGCCCTGTGAGGAGGTACCGTACCACTGCAAAGGTGAGAACACGGTAGGCTAGGGGGTGGTGAGCTGCAGCCTTAGTGGGACTGACTCAGTTGACAGAGCCCACTAACAGCACCAGCACTACACTCTCTCTGGTCCATCCATATGGGAAGCTGTTCAAGATGGATTCAATGCTGATTTTAAATCTAGGCTCTACCAGCTGTGAAACATTAAGCAAGTTATTGAAGCTCTCTGAATCTGCTTACTCATCTCAAAGACCCAACCTCAGAGGATGATTCTGAATATTAAATACTGGTACATAGCAAAAACACAATAAATAATAGCATGCATTCATTCAGTCTGTCAGTCAACATTATGTGGACTCCTACTATATGACAGGCATAGGTCACAGCTCCCAAATCTAGCTGCATGTCAGAATCACCTGGGAGCTTTTAAAAATTCTAACTCCCAGGCTACACTGGAGGCCACTGAAATCACAATACCTGGGGGTTGGATACAGGCGTTAAGTATTTCGAAGCTTCCCAGGTGATTCCAACGTGCAGACAAGCTTGGAAACCACTGTGTTTTAGGCACCAGACTCACTTACCTTCCCTGAAAGCACACCTAGTTTACTCATCCTACCTTCTTAAACATCTCACATCTAAGCCCTCTTTCAGATTCTTACTGTTACTTCTTTAGCTCAGGTCCTCAGAACCTCTCTGTGAACTTGCTAACTTGTTCCCCACCCATGACCACTTTGTCTGCTCCCACACACAAGCCAGCTCTGATCCTATCACTCCCATGTGCAGAATCACTGGATCAACCTCCTCTGGCTACCAGCTCCTCAGCCCAGCCTTCAAAGCCCTCAACAAAAGGCAGTGCCCCATCTCCCCAGCCTCTCTCTCCCTACACCCTTATGCTACTGATGACCCAAACTAACTGGTTAACTCACTTTCTCCGGGCAGACCCCATGTCTTCCAACTGAAAGCAGACTCGTTCTTAGGGACAAGGAAAAAAATCTTCCCGATAATAGTCTATTGCCAGATACAAAATAAAATCTTCCCCGATTGAAAACAGTGTTCAGATTAAACACACAAAAGACGATTCCTTTTACCTTAGTTTAAGGAGTGGCTGGGTCACCCACTTCTTTAACTTCCGTCTCCCAAATGAAGTTTTAGTATGGTCTAAAACCCAAAATAAACTTCCTTTGGTTTTCATATCAGTCTAAAAAAGACCAGAAAACAAGGTTTGTTAACTAGATGATTGTATTTGTACCAAAACTGCTAGTTGTTCATGCGTTCTCATTATTCCATAGACCCCAATTTTAAATGTTACGCCCTAGCATAAGACAGAGCTCAAAACAGGTGTTCATTTAATGTCAATGAATGTATACATACACACATCCTTATATACACAAAGTACTTATATTTTACACGAGAAAGATATAGTCTATGTATAGTTTTTAGTTAACTAACAATAAATTATTGAGAAGTCTCTTTTGAAATATTTGTCCTAAACATCTCAAAAATATAACTGCATCCTTTCCTACTCTGGAAAGCACAGTGAAGATAATTTCATTTTCCTTTGGCAGTTCAGTATCTCCCACTACCTAAGAGTTGCCATTCTAAAGACAGATACTCTTATGACAACACTGAACAAGTTTAAGGAGAGAAGTGAACCTGTACTGCACTCTAGGACTGTACCCCTGAAGGGTTTGATTTTAGTCTGTTTTATTAAATCCTTAGCAAAAATTTATCTATGCTTTGCCACTTGAAAGTTAAGCCATTAAAAAATTTTTACAATTAACTAGAGATGGTATTAAATTTTACCAAGGTTTCATTGTAGTACAAAATGTCTAATAATAGGTTTAAGTTCTATTTGGAACATAAAGTTGTTTTCACCTGATTTTTTTTTTTTTTTTTTTTTTTTTTTTTTTTTACTCTTTCCTTTTCCTTCAAATCAACGAGCAGGTACTTACAGAATACCTCCTGTGTGCTCAGTAGAATAATGGTAAAGGTATATTAAGACATGGTCCCTCCTCAGGGCACTTACATCCAAGTGTGGGAGAAAAGACTCCTAATGAGGACACAATGACACCTGGCAGAAATCAACTATAAAAAGTGTGCTATAACCTCTCCAGGCCTTAGGAGTTTAAAGCAGAGCACACACAGAAACTACAGTGGTCATGGAAGGCTCCCTGAGGACGAGCTGGGCAGGCAGAGCAGACTTATGAGGAGACTCCACATCAGTGACTGCACCATCCCTTCCTGAGACGAGAGCCTGACTGCCTGGACCACAGTAAAGGGTCCCAGGAATCATTCTCTAATTACCCGGCATCATCGGAGAAGCAGGCTCAGACAAGAGAGGGAGAGGTGGGGGAGACCTGAGTCCTGTTATACCTTTGCTCTCCCTGACAGCCAGCTCCCTCCTCATGACCCCTTTCCATTGCTCTACGGTAAAGGAGGCCAAAGCCGAAACACAAAGACAAGCAGAAGATGCTAATTCTCAGCTTCTATTTCTACAAGGGCCCAAGTCCTGATAAAGAAAGGGATTTTAGAGGGTATTCTGATGACGGATGATTTTTGCCTTAGGAATGTGATTTCAGAACTGACTCCACTGTAATAGGATGTGAACAGGGAGGATGTGGCAGAAGTAAAGAAATCTTGGAATACCGGGGCTGTGTCTGCAGGCTTTGACTGTGGGCTCTTCTTCACCCCAAAAATGCCCTTTTGTTTGCTACCTTGGGGATGTATACAGAGTTGATGAGAAAGACTTGCGGGAAATATGCTCAACTTCCGGATGACAGAATGACATGATAAAAATGTTATTGCATAAAAGGAAGGTTGACTCCAGTATAAAAGGGCAGCCTGGCAGAGGGAGAAACCAAGTGAGAGAAACTAGACAGCAATATACAAACCCAGGAGTCAGGAGAATAAATTCAGCATTTACTTTAATGAACAGCAGTTCTGGTGATTCACAGCATATGGTTCAGCTTTTCCACTACTTACTCAAATGACTTGGAACTGCTTTTTCTTTCTGTGACTTTGTTATAATAACATTAGTTTTACAATATAATATCTCACATTTCCAAGTGATAGTTTACTACATGAAAGCAATAATTTTAATGTCTCCATTATCCCTCTCATTCATCAATAAAGGGCAAGTAAACAATGATGGAAGTTTGTGAAGTGAAATATTATGCATCTTACAGTCAAACTGAGTATCAGAGAAACTTGTTTTATATGCTGGATAATGAAGTAAGACTGCAGACATTTTAACAATCAGTTAAAAGTATGTAGAAAAAACATAACCAAGCAGACCAAAAAAATCCACTTTACATTAATTTCCAAAGATGATGCCTTTCCAAAGAAATATTTGATAAAGAAATTATCAGGATGGATGTGTTGCTTCAATCATTAAAAAGCACAGCTCTGGGGCTTCCCTGGTGGCGCAGTCGTTGAGAATCTGCCTGCTAATGCAGGGGACATGGGTTCGAGCCCTGGTCTGGGAGGATCCCACATGCCGCGAAGCAACTGGGCCCGTGAGCCACAACTACTGAGCCTGCGCGTCTGGAGCCTGTGCTCCGCAACAAGAGA